>NW_015506159.1:496586-499163 GCF_001515645.1 Sinocyclocheilus grahami
CCTCCGACGTGACGTCGAGAGTGACCGACTGAGAGGGAACTAAATGTTATGCTATAATCAACCCTTTCATCAAATAGTAAATCTCAGAAGGTGTACTAGTCAAAAACATACCAAAGGTTTGCAAAAGATACATTAAACATAACATGTATACAAGGGGTTAAAATTTATTTGTAAATTATGACCATTTTTGATGTATTTTTTTTTAGTATGATTAATATACGTGGAGCCCTTTGTAATAATAAACAAACAAATAAAAATAATAAAATAATAATTTAGTTCACGACCCCTTTAATAAACAAACATTCAGTGAACAGGGACTATGCCAGGTACATATGTAGCATTTCTAGACAAATCAATATGCCGTTGCCAGATTACATTGAGTCAATATTTCATTTTGTTTAATAAATAAACTTTAACTTTATCATTGCGGGGCTCTTAATTTCAGAGAATACTATCATTTACCTTAAAGTCTTTAAAATGGAGCCAGACTGCATGGAGCAGATTTAGAAGATGAAAACCTGAAAAAGAATTTCTAAGCTAATGATTTTTATTTTATTTTTTTGTAGGGGTGGAAATGCCTCAGTGTTGAAACATATTATGAATTAAAATCACTGAAGTTTATTATGAGTGTCATGTATCTCAGCTCTTGCACACAAATCCACAATCACAATCATCAACTCACATACTTGAATCTTTATGATCATGATTATGACTCTGATTGCTTATGTTTCACTCAGCCAAAATGATCAGAACTTCATGGACTTTAATTATAATTACGAAACAGACCAACTAGAAAGAAGGATTTACTTCTGAAAACTAGCAGGCTTACTGATGAAGCAGGTTAAGCAAGAATGCATGGGTTGAACACGTTCCTGGATTACCATCCTTGTTTATTAAAAGCATTTATCAAATAAATAATAAAAATAGCTCCCTTAAATTATTGCATGCTTTAATATATGAATGCATAATATTAGAAAGCAATATTTATTTACATATTTTTTTTCCCCAAACATTTTAATTCATGAAAAATGCCACACGGTTAAGTCTAAGCATACCTTGTTGGTTAAGCATCTTAAGCTTCCTTGTTGGGATACCTGCACATGACCTTTCAATGCAGAAGACTGACATCCAAAATTTAACGTGTGTTTGTATTTGGAAGGGTGTTGTCAAATTTATATAAAATCAATGATTTCATACATCAGTGAGACCTTATGCATATAACAATCTTTAAATCTTTCTCCATTTGTTGTGCAGTTTTAACATGGAGCCCAGCTATGACTTCCTCCATATCTATGAGGGTGAGGACTCCAACGGACCCCTGATCATCAGTCTGCAGGGCATCCAGGTTCCTGAGCGCATCGAAAGCAGTGGAAACAGCCTTTTTCTGGCCTTCCGCAGTGATGCCTCCCTGGGGATGTCTGGTTTTGCTATCGAATATAAAGGCAAGTTTCACCTTGCAGGTGTATGGTTTGTTCCCTTGAGGGCAGGGCTGGGAAAACGAGTGAAGCACAACCACTGGGTCGGTGTTCACTTTCAGATTATATTTAAGGGGCAAGTGTCATGAAAACATGTCCAGGTCACATGTTAAAACAAAACAAAACTTAGTGCTCCCCAGGTCAGATGTTTTGCATTGTGACGTTTAAACACATATTGTCCTTGAATTCACCTTGAATGTTTTTTTTTTTCATTATTAATCACACATTATATTAATGCACATGCAATTTGAGATAATCAGAATGATACAGTAAGGAGGAAATATGTTTAATTGCCATTAAAGTGCAAAAAAATCTTAGCGATCCTAAAAATAGGCAACTTTCTTTTTTTTTTTCTTTTTTGTTTGGAGTTAAATATGACCTAGAGATGTTCTCGATGGGTTTCACTTAAACTGCATAATTCTCTTGGCTATAAAAGCCAAGAACGTCAGATAGTTTTGACTGCTATGTCAGTTAAAGCTGATGGACCCTGCAGTAATTCGATTTGCTTTCCTCTTAGAGTAACAATGGATTTTTGTCTTTTATGTGGACTGTAAAGGCTGGTAAAATATCTGAATTATCTAAGAACTGTGTCTTGGATGGAATTAGTTTCAGCATGACAATAGCTAATGTTGAGCATTCCTTTTGTAACTTACTAATTCAAGTAAGAATTCATCAATACTGTAACACCCATTGACCACTGACCCTGATGACCAGATAAGGATTCTAGAGTTTTGCAACTATTTTCTGCTCACCCTAAGAAGATGAGGCTGAGGAAGCTCTGACATGTTAAAAGCACACGCTGGATTTTTATATATTTGAGATGCTGATATTAAAGACCCCAAAGAATTACAATTGGAGGTCTTTGTGGCTTTTAGCCCATGTCTATTAGATTAGATTAGTAAGCTGGTATTCCTAAATTTGACTTCTAAACAAGTCTTTCTCTTCCAGGAAATTGAACACAAAATATTGATGACTTATCTTGCTCTCAGGGTATCATCCAAAATGTGGTCCAATAAAATGCTCTCCACGAGAATGTCCCCTGAGTAGCAATAACAAGTGTTTAAAGGGGTCATATGATGTTGCTATAAAGAACATTATTTTG
>NW_015506160.1:0-3799 GCF_001515645.1 Sinocyclocheilus grahami
TGTCTGTGTGTTAAAGCAGGAGATAAATATTGGGACACTGATTTCCACTCCATTTTTTTTTACTTCTGCTTTGAGCTAATCGGTTGACAGTTCTCAAAGATCAATGCAAAACCATGAAGATGGCAAAGAAGAATGAGATTAAAGTAAAGAACCACACTGACATTTTCTGAAGAAATCATACGGAGCGCTCGCCCACACCAAAACAGAAGCGATCCAGGGAAGCACTTAGTGGAGAAAGGGATGTCTAATCTACACTCGTTCCCTTCATAAGCATCACTCATGTCTGACGAATGACCCTCAGCGGAGCGCCGGTGGGACAGAGATGTCATCAAACTGCTGTGCTAAATCATGAACACCATCCTTCAAAATCTTCAGACCACAGGCTAACGGGAGCTCCAGGGGGAAAGCCCTGGCTTCATGGCACTCACTGTTTTAGATAAGAAAAATGTGATTTTTGACCCCTCTAATCTTCAAGGGAAGCATCTATTAAAGTGTATCCTTTCCCTCCTAGAGGTAATGATGAACCTGGCCCTTTCATCTGATCTAAAGATAGACTGTAGCCATTTATTTCAAAAGAGAATCAGACAGCTTTTAGATTTAAATCTTTTCATTTGAAAATCTGCAGCCAGGTCATTCAGTGACATTTCAAGAGGTCGTATCACATATTTTAATTTCTAACTTCTAATAAATGTTCTTTTTGGACTTTAAAATAAGTTCTGAGTTCTGATCAAGTGGTTTAAGTTAATGTAAGTTTAGTGTAGATTTAGTTTTTAGGGATGCACAATATAAAAATTCTAACAGAAACTGAAAAGCTGACAATTATTCTCATGGTCTGGATGAGACAATTTCATATAAATTCAATACTATTTTGTAATAAATATAAAATAATTTTGAAAAAAATATTAAAACACTAAAAACTCAAATTAATCATTCAAATGCTGAATTTAGACAATCATATGAATCATGTAACAATCATGAATTTAGGCACCACTAAATTATATGAAAATTTGACATTTATTTTAATATTTGCTAAAGAAATGTACAGTATTACTGTTTTAGTAAAGGAAAGCAAATAGAAATTTAAAAAAAAAGAGAAGACGAGGAAGAAATGAGCATGCACAATTAAATGCACAATACTGACTGAAACTGATTTTAAAAATGTAATACTAAGTATGGTACTAATATATAATTTATACATGTTTTTCTGAAAAGATCGAGGATTTCAAATTGTATTCCTCATGATATGACCTTTTTTAAAGTAAACATGAAACCAAATTCAACCATTTTTTCTTTCTTTACACATGGCCTTATTGTCTATTCATTGATTCATGGTGCAGGTTATTCAAAAATAAATCATTTTTTGAATTTGGATAAAATTCGAAACATGCTCAGGCTCTGAAATGGCATTCCTTTTCAGTTGACGTAAGTCATCTAAGTGAAAACAAACATGTAAACTGTTGTTGTGGTTAGATTTTTACATTGACATTGTAAATTCATGAAACAAAAAACACATCCTGATAAAGACCTGCTCAAGCACTTAGAATGCCATCTTCATTCTCTCAGTATGCATGCGGGATATAACAGAGGGATCAAATGCTAAATTTAATCTGTAGTTTTGATTAAGACTGAATTAATCATCGCAGGAGAGTGGTGAACCGTGTGCCAATCAAATTCAAATTCCACCAAGAAGACTTAAGACTTATTATTTTAAATACACACTCTGAACTCTATCTTAGAGGTTTAAAAGAGAAAGAAAAAAAGGTAGCCTGCCTAAGTAAACAACAATATCATCAATGTACATGTGCAAAGTGAATCAACTCCCTCTAACTGCGTCCTGTCACATCACGTTATTTCCCATAATGCCTTCAATATATTGTCAACACTCCTAATTAGCCCTGCGATTCAGAAACATGGTTCAAGAATCTGTTAAAGGACAAAGAATCTTGTGCTTTAGTACAGGTGCATCTCAATAAATTAGAATGTCGTGGAAAAGTTCATTTATTTCAGTAATTCAACTCAAATTGTGAAACTCGTGTATTAAATAAATTCTATGCACACAGACTGAAGTAGTTTAAGTCTTTGGTTCTTTTAATTGGGATGATTTTGGCTCACATTTCACAAAAACCCACCAATTCACTATCTCAACAAATTAGAATACTTCATAAGACTAATAAAAAAAACATTTTTAGTGAATTGTTGGCCTTCTGGAAAGTATGTTAATTTAATGTACATGTACTCAATACTTGGTTGGGCCTCCTTTTGCATGAATTACTGCATCAGTGCGGTGTGGCATGGAGACAATCAGCCTGTGGCACTGCTGAGGGGGTATGGAAGCCCAGGTTGCTTTGATAGCGGCCTTCAGGTCATCTGCATTGTTGGGTCTGGTGTCTCTCATCTTCCTCTTGACAATACCCCATAGATTCTCTATGGGGTTCAGGTCAGGCAAGTTTGCAGGCCAATCAAGCACAGTAACACCACGGTCATTGAACCAGCTTTTGGAGCTTTTGGCAGTGTGGGCAGGTGCCAAATCCTGCTGAAAAATGAAATCAGCATCTTCAAAAAGCTGGTCAGCAGAAGGAAGCATGAAGTGCTCCAAAATTTCTTGGTAAACGGGTGCAGTGACGTTGGTTTTCAAAAAACACAATGGACCAACACCAGCAGATGACATGGAAGCCCAAATCATCACAGACTGTGGAAACTTAACACTGGACTTCAAGCAACTTGGGCTATGAGCTTCTCCACCCTTCCTCCAGACTCTAGGACCTTGCTTTCCAAATGAAATACAAAACTTGCTCTCATCTGAAAAGAGGACTTTGGAACACTGTGCAACAGTCCAGTTCTTCTTCTCCTTAGCCCAGGTAAGACGCCTCTGACTGAACCCCATGGAGAATCTATGGGGTATTGTCAAGAGGAAGATGAGAGACACCAGACCCAACAATGCAGATTACCTGAAGGCCGCTATCAAAGCAACCTGGGCTTCCATTACACCTGAGTAGTGCCACAGGCTGATTGCCTCCATGCCACGCTGCACTGATGCAGTAATTCATGCAAAAGGAGGCCCAACCAAGTATTGAGTACATGTACAGTAAATTAACCTACTTTCCAGAAGGCCAACAATTCACTAAAAATGTTTTTTTATTGGTCTTCTGAAGTATTCTAATTTGTTGAGATAGTGAATTGGTGGATTATTGTTAAATGTGAGCCAAAATCATCACAATTAAAAGAACCAAAGACTTAAACTACTTCAGTCTGTGTGCATTGAATTTATTTAATACACGAGTTTCACAATTTGAGTTGAATTACTGAAATAAATGAACTTTTCCACGACATTCTAATTTATTGAGATGCACCTGTAAATATCGCTTCAAATAATTTTTACACACAGTGACCTAATAAACATGATTTCACCCACAGATTAAGGTTCTTTCATTGTGTGTGTGTGTGTGTGTGTGTGTGTGTGTGCATTTATTTGATGAAAATATAGAAAATAGAGCAACAGCAGTAATATCGTGAAATATTATTACAATTAAAAAGAACTGTATTCTATTTAGATGTATATTTTAAAAAAATGTAATTTATTCCTATGATGCAAAGCTGAATTTTCCAGTCTTTGGTGTCACATGATTCTTCAGAAATCATCCTAATATGCTGATTTGCGGCTCAATTATTATTCATGCTCAATTATTAATAATGGTTTTTATAATTAATAATTGAGCTTACTACTTTTATTATTCTTATTAATATTTCATAATATTACTGTTTTGCTGTGTTTTTCATCAAATAAATGCACCCTTGGTGA
>NW_015506160.1:4497-6276 GCF_001515645.1 Sinocyclocheilus grahami
CTTATTGGTGTTAAGGGAAAGGTTGTGTATTTTACACCACTCTGTGAACTGCGCCCCCTCCCGTCTATATGCAGACTCATTGTTGTTAGTGATGAGGCCAACAACTGGGGTGTCGTCCGCAAACTTTATGATATGATTAGTACTGAAACTCGCAGAACAGTCATGCATTAGCAACGTAAACGGTAAAGGGCTCAGTACACGTCCTTGTGGTGATCTTGTGCTCACTGTAGTCATCTTAGATGTTGTGTTGCCAATCGGACTGTCTGCCATCTCTCAGTCAAAAAGTCCAGAATCCATCTGCATATGCCAGGATCCACAACCAGCAATAACAACTTTTCAATAAGCGGTTGTGGCAAGATTGTATTAAACGCAGAGCTGAAATCAATTAACAAGATTCTGGCATAAGTATTTCTATTTTCCAGATGTGTCAGAGTGAGGTGGAGCCGAGTGGATAGGGCATCCTCCGTAGACCGGTTCGCTTTATATGCAAATTGTAATGGGTCCAAACTAGTTGGGAGGCATGACTTCATATGATTCATGACAAGCTGCTCAAAACATTTCATAGCTATCGGGGTCAACATAAGAGGGTTCTTTCAAAAGCATAAAAATATCGTAATTATTCCCAACCTTTGACAGTAGTCTATTCTATAAACATTAATTCACTGTATAGAAAATACCTTTGATTTTTGATTTTCAATGAAAAATTCAAAATATTTGTTGTTGTTCCACTGACAAAACAACAGTTTAAAATGATAAGATGGATTGGAAACAATTGCAAAACATTAATGTTTGGAAAAAAGTCATATTTCATGTCTATCCCTTTAACAATTTGCACATTAATATATCATGAGGGATATAACTATGGAAGAGAAATATGCCTTCAACATTCCCTTTAAAATATGTTACCAGAATTCAGTTCGATATATATTAGGATTTATGTCAAGTCAGGGGGTAATGCAGATTTTATCTATTCAAAACTAACCCATGCCTAAATAAGATGAGGTTTCGTTCTCTCTCACAATATCAAATGCCTAATCCACTCTTCTGATGTTATCTTCTTTCATCCATCAGCTGATCTAGTGGTCTTCATGCCTATATCTACTCTGCCCATCTCTAGATGCCCAGCAATGCCAGCTAGGCCTGCTTTCTGTTGTTCTCCCAATAAACACAGACCACACTCTGGTGATGCTTGGACTTACTTGTGAGTCTTTGCAACCTCTAGTGTTCAGTTATTAACATAAAGTGAGAAATGGATCATTAACCTTTTAAAGAAATGAAAGTGGATTGCTTCTATAAACGCATATGCTCAATTAATTCCAGTTCATTTGAAAGCGCTGATGATGGTTGTGGGCTATATTAAATTTTTGGGTCATGCATCTAGAGGTTTTCTAATCCCTGTCTGCGCTGTTGACCCATTGAAGAGGTTTTAGAAGATTACCGATTCAAAGAGAGAACATGTTCAGACAAGCATACTTAGTGAACCCTGCACAGTAAACACTGTAAAACGAACTGCTGTACTCTTAAAAATAGCATGTGATACAGTGTGTATTATGAAATGCTAAACATTTTAATTCAGAATGATAGTACTCAGTGTGGTATGCTCTGTTGTCAGCATATTTTTGTAGCAGATCATAAGGATCATGCATATTCTGAACACAGCAATTGTTCCTAAAAATGACAAAAATAAATAAATAAATTCTACAAAAATAATGAGGTGAAAACCAAAATACCAGTAAATTATATATATATATATATATATATATATATATATATATATAC
>NW_015506160.1:6310-9501 GCF_001515645.1 Sinocyclocheilus grahami
GTTGGTCTTCTGGAAAGTATGTTCATTTACTGTACATGTACTCAATACTTGGTTGGGCCTCCTTTTGCATGAATTACTGCATCAGTGCGGCGTGGCATGGAGACAATCAGACTGTGGCACTGCTGAGGTGGTATGGAAGCCCAGGTTTCTTTGACAGTGGCCTTCAGCTCATCTGCATTTTTTTGGTCTCTTGTTTCTCATTTTTCTCTTGACAATACCCCATAGATTCTCTTTGGGGTTCAGGTCTGGTGAGTTTGCTGGCCAGTCAAGCACACCAACACCATTGTCATTTAACCAACTTTTGGTGCTTTTGGCAGTGTGGGCAGGTGCCAATTCCTGCTGGAAAATGAAATCAGCATCTTCAAAAAGCTGGTCAGCAGAAGGAAGCATGAAGTGCTCCAAAATTTCTTGGTCAGCGGGTACAGCGACGTTGGTTTTCAAAAAACACAATGGACCAACACCAGCAGATGACATTGCATCCCAAATCATCACAGACTGTGGAAACTTAACACTGGATTTCAAGTAACTCGGGCTATGAGCTTCTCCACCCTTCCTCCAGACTCTAGGATCTTGGTTTCCAAATGAAATACAAAACTTGCTCTCATCTGAAAAGAGGACTTTGGACCACTGGGCAACAGTCCAGTTCTTCTTCTCCTTAGCCCAGGTAAGACGCCTCTGATGTTGTCTGTGGTTCAGGAGTGGCTTACCAAGAGGAATACGACAACTACTAATCTTTAACTTTAATCACAATTAAAAAAACCAGAGACTTAAACTACTTCAGTCTGTGTGCATTGAATTTATTTAATACACGAGTTTCACAATTTGAGTTGAATTACTGAAATAAATTAACTTTTCCACGACATATAAACAAACACACACACACACACACACTACTGTGCAAAAGGTCATTAGTATTTTCACCAACAAAAAATGGTTTTAAGTCAGTTGTTTCTATCTTTTGCTGTAGTGTGTTGTGGGGACATATAGGTAGGGAATACCAGGCGCACACATCCTTCCCGCATTCCCATCAAGGGTGCAAAACTGTCTAGGAATTTTAATGGCTATTTTTCCTGCTGCTCCAGAGTGATTCCTTACACCAGGGGTCCTGGAGGGCAGGTGTCCTGCAGAGTTTAGCTCCAACTTGCCTCAGCACACCTGCTACAAAGTTTCTAGTATGTCTAGTAAGAGCTTGATTAGCTGGTTCAGGTGTGTTTAATTGGGGTTGGAGCTAAACTCTGCAGGACACCGGCCCTCCAGGACCGAGCTTGGGCACCCCCCGCCTTCCACGTTTCGGGTTATTGGCATTGATTTAAAATCACATATTTTGGAGTGTTCCTGCCATCTGACTATCTGCTATTGAGAATGCTAACAGACACCGTTCTCCGGGTATACAGACATACTTAAGCACACTAACTTCTGTTCATCTTCAATAAAATGCTTTGTTTGGATGTATTACAAACGCAAACAGAAATGGAATTTAAGCAGGGTACTGCGACTTTAAATGTCGCGCGCGCTCGCCGTACAGGAAGTGGCGTCGGAGGAAGACGCTTGCGTACGCGGAAGTGTCGTTCTCCGTGTGTGTTTTTCCTGCGATGCGTTGTGTGTGATTGGGAATTTATTGATTTGGCTGTGATGTCGGTGCTCTACATGGATAAATTAAGTCGTATTTATGAGCGTTATCAGGAGTATGTGAGGTCGAACCCGGCAGCCGCGTCTCATGTGGAGAGCGCAGTTCGCGCGCTGAGCTACCTGATTGCAGGTGAGAGACTCCGCGTCAAAGTGAAAGTAAACATAATCGCTCACGTCTTATACAACAGTGTCGTGTAAGAGTAAAGCTAGATGTATGTTTATTCAGTATGCAAATTTCTGTATTATGGTGTTATCTTTTGTATCTGGTTACTTGTTTTCTTCCAACAACATCAATATCAAATGTATGCGGGAGGTGGATTTTGCATGCATTATTTTTGCTGTTTACATAAATACATTTCTACAGGTACAAATATTTCATGTAACGTTAATCTAATTAACATGGCATTATAAAAGTTGTTTCAGTAGTTGTAGATTTAGCATGCCACATGGCTGTCACTGTTTGACTTGTCATGCCAGCCCGTTTATTGTGCAATGAGCTCTTTATTAGTTTGGACACACGTACTCATTTTTATAGCTACTATGTTCACATTTTAGATAAAAAGTCATCAAAACTTCGAAATAACTTAAAGTGAAGTACTTTACACTCACTGGTCATTGCACTAATCAAGCTCTTTCAGCTAATTAGGTGTCAAGAGCAATACACATATAGCCCCCCAAAAAAATAAAAAAAATAATGCCAGAAAGGTCTGCACTTTTTAAAAAAAGTATTTATTGAATACTTTTTTTTTTAGGGATGTAACGATTCACTCAACTCACGATTCGATTCACGTTTTCTGTTTTTTTTTTTTTACAAAATTAGATTTAAGACAAATTAAGGCAACCACTGCATTTTAATCTCGATCCAAACAAAGATGCTGCATACATGCAACATGAGCAGTTTTCAATCTAAATTAAATTGTATAATTTCGAAATTTGAAGCAAAAACAAAATGGGTTGACTTCAGTTTTGTGAAACTATACATAAAAATATCTGCATGAAACCGAAACAGCAGACGGGCTGAATGAAACACAGATGCACTCTCTGCCTGCAGGTGGCGCTTAAAGCGTTTTCTTGGTTTCGGCTGTAAGCAAAGCAGCGCTGCACTTATGAACTTTAATATGCGTTATACAGAGGCAAGATGAATAGAAAAAATACCATCTAAACTTTTCTAAAGACAGTAAGTTCCTCTCAGACATGCATTCATATAAACTCCTGCACCTAAATGAATCGCGATTTGTTTAGCATCTCAACCGATTTGAATCGTCACACATTTGAATCGATTTTCAACCGGCTCGCTGTTAATCATTACATCCCTACTTTTTTTTTTTTATTTATCACTTTTTTATTTATTTATTATTTATATATATATATTTTTTTTTTCAGTGCGCTGACTAAAAAAAGCAAATCTATTTAAATCTTTTTATATTTAAGCTCTTCAAAGTAACCACCCTTTAGTTTATAGCTCTAGATCAGGGGTGGCGAACGTCGGTTCTGGAGAGCCGCAGCCCTGGAGAGTTTTGCTTCAACCCTAATCAAACACACCTGAACAAGCTAATCAAGGT
>NW_015506160.1:20107-79349 GCF_001515645.1 Sinocyclocheilus grahami
TTGATTTAAAATCACATATTTTGGAGTGTTCCTGCCATCTGACTATCTGCTATTGAGAATGCCAACAGACACCGTTCTCCGGGTATACAGACATACTTAAGCACACTAACTTCTGTTCATCTTCAATAAAATGCTTTGTTTGGATGTATTACAAACGCAAACAAAAATGGAATTTAAGCAGGGTACTGCGACTTTAAATGTCGCGCGCGCTCGCCGTACAGGAAGTGGCGTCGGAGGAAGACGCTTGCGTACGCGGAAGTGTCGTTCTCCGTGTGTGTTTTTCCTGCGATGCGTTGTGTGTGATTGGGAATTTATTGATTTGGCTGTGATGTCGGTGCTCTACATGGATAAATTAAGTCGTATTTATGAGCGTTATCAGGAGTATGTGAGGTCGAACCCGGCAGCCGCGTCTCATGTGGAGAGCGCAGTTCGCGCGCTGAGCTACCTGATTGCAGGTGAGAGACTCCGCGTCAAAGTGAAAGTAAACATAATCGCTCACGTCTTATACAACAGTGTCGTGTAAGAGTAAAGCTAGATGTATGTTTATTCAGTATGCAAATTTCTGTATTATGGTGTTATCTTTTGTATCTGGTTACTTGTTTTCTTCCAACAACATCAATATCAAATGTATGCGGGAGGTGGATTTTGCATGCATTATTTTTGCTGTTTACATAAATACATTTCTACAGGTACAAATATTTCATGTAACGTTAATCTAATTAACATGGCATTATAAAAGTTGTTTCAGTAGTTGTAGATTTAGCATGCCACATGGCTGTCACTGTTTGACTTGTCATGCCAGCCCGTTTATTGTGCAATGAGCTCTTTATTAGTTTGGACACACGTACTCATTTTTATAGCTACTATGTTCACATTTTAGAAAAAAAGTCATCAAAACTTCGAAATAACTTAAAGTGAAGTACTTTACACTCACTGGTCATTGCACTAATCAAGCTCTTTCAGCTAATTAGGTGTCAAGAGCAATACACATATAGCCCCCCAAAAAAATAAAAAAAATAATGCCAGAAAGGTCTGCACTTTTTAAAAAAAGTATTTATTGAATACTTTTTTTTTTAGGGATGTAACGATTCACTCAACTCACGATTCGATTCACGTTTTCTGTTTTTTTTTTTTTTACAAAATTAGATTTAAGACAAATTAAGGCAACCACTGCATTTTAATCTCGATCCAAACAAAGATGCTGCATACATGCAACATGAGCAGTTTTCAATCTAATGTTTCAGTAGTTGTAGATTTAGCATGCCACATGGCTGTCACTGTTTGACTTGTCATGCCAGCCCGTTTATTGTGCAATGAGCTCTTTATTAGTTTGGACACACGTACTCATTTTTATAGCTACTATGTTCACATTTTAGATAAAAAGTCATCAAAACTTCGAAATAACTTAAAGTGAAGTACTTTACACTCACTGGTCATTGCACTAATCAAGCTCTTTCAGCTAATTAGGTGTCAAGAGCAATACACATATAGCCCCCCAAAAAAATAAAAAAAATAATGCCAGAAAGGTCTGCACTTTTTAAAAAAAGTATTTATTGAATACTTTTTTTTTTAGGGATGTAACGATTCACTCAACTCACGATTCGATTCACGTTTTCTGTTTTTTTTTTTTTTTACAAAATTAGATTTAAGACAAATTAAGGCAACCACTGCATTTTAATCTCGACCCAAACAAAGATGCTGCATACATGCAACATGAGCAGTTTTCAATCTAAATTAAATTGTATAATTTCGAAATTTGAAGCAAAAACAAAATGGGTTGACTTCAGTTTTGTGAAACTATACATAAAAATATCTGCATGAAACCGAAACAGCAGACGGGCTGAATGAAACACAGATGCACTCTCTGCCTGCAGGTGGCGCTTAAAGCGTTTTCTTGGTTTCTGCTGTAAGCAAAGCAGCGCTGCACTTATGAACTTTAATATGCGTTATACAGACCCCTGCCCCTAAATGAATCGCTATTTGTTTAGCATCTCAACCGATTTGAATCGTCACACATTTGAATCGATTTTCAACCGGCTCGCTGTTAATCATTACATCCCTACTTTTTTTTTTTTATTTATCACTTTTTTATTTATTTATTATTTATATATATATATTTTTTTTTTCAGTGCGCTGACTAAAAAAAGCAAATCTATTTAAATCTTTTTATATTTAAGCTCTTCAAAGTAACCACCCTTTAGTTTATAGCTCTAGATCAGGGGTGGCGAACGTCGGTTCTGGAGAGCCGCAGCCCTGGAGAGTTTTGCTTCAACCCTAATCAAACACACCTGAACAAGCTAATCAAGGTCTGAAGGGTTACTAGAAAGCTACAGGCAGGTGAGTTTTAATTAGGGTTGGAGCTGAACTCTGCAGGGCTGCGGCTCTCCAGGACCGGAGTTCGCCACCCCTGCTCTAGATGCATAGGTTTTGGGGGAAATTTTACTCTCTTGCGCTAACTAACTAGGAACTTTGAAGCTTTCATAATTTTGATATTATATAAAGTTATGACTTCTCTCATTACAGGTCGCTTCTCAGACTCTCATGAAATCTCAGAGTTGGGTAGGATTCACTGCTTTATATCATCTTCTTTTGTATTAATGTTGATCTAAGAGCATGTCTCTTTATGAATTCTGCTGTGAATTATGTGTTTCTCACTTTGATTTGCAGTCTACTCCGCATCTAACCTTCTAGTGCTGCTGAACGATGGTATCTTGAGGAAGAATCTCTCTCGGACATTGCCTATGGTAGTGCATGTCCCTTAAAGGGGTTCTATTATAAATTATATAAAAAAAATCATCTTATACTATTAGTAAATGCTTTTTTGCCTCACTGGCATTTTTATGCTCTTGTTCCTTTAGGAAGCACTATCTTCACTCACAAAAAATAAAACAATACAACTATTGCATCATGCAAACAATTAGTCAGATTAAAATGATCAGGGACTTAGTTAAAAGTAAACTTCATCCACTCTTTGACATCAGAAAACTTCCTTTTAGCAAATTTTAAAATGCTCTTTAAACTAGAGAGTTCTGACAGTTCTACCAAGTTTTGAGTTCTGACAGTTACATTGTTTTCATGCTATGCCAAGCTCTTTTATCTATTAAAAGATCCAGGAAACTTTGATTTTTCCATGAAATTACCCATTCTTTCTCTTTTTATTCCCTACTTTATCATCACACTTGCATAAGGACTGATGCATGTGCAGTTGGCATGGCAACCACCATAAAATTATCTATGAATGAGAGTTTTTGATTTGTGAAACAATAGAAACCGCACGGTCTGTTTCTGCTTCAAGAGGGAAGATTCAAAGTTGTGGCAAGCTTAATGTGTTCAAAGTCACAGCCTGCTGCTTTCGTCAACTGCACATTGTCAAAAAAAATGTATTTTGTCCCAACTCTGTCACTGTTCTGCTGCAATAGACTTGTTGTTATCCACCTTTTTGTCCCACTGATGGCAGCCTGGTATTGCTCAAAAAGGCTTTGAAATGGGCAGTATGTGAAAAATACGTCTGACCCCTGCAAACAAACACACTCAATTTTTGGGAGCAAGCAGAGTTTACAAAGCTCCTTCATTGTTTTTTCCATTTATGTTTGTGCTTGAGAGACAAATTTATCTTTACTTTCAAAATGGCTTAGCCATGGTGACAGGAAGAATTTACAGTTTGCATTTACAGCTTTGGGCATTTGAGCCATGTCCTTAATGGACCTCCTCAGAGGCTGTTTGACTTTATATTGAGTGATAGTTCAACTAGTCTCCAGCCAGACTAAACGGCATAAAGTCTAGTCCTCATTGAAGCTTATTCTAGCCAAGAACTGCCATTTAGACCAAAATAGACCATCTGATTGACATATAAACGGCCCAGTCACAGTCTATATTAGGGATGTCCCGATCAGGTTTTTTGTGCCCCTGATCCAATCTGTGTCATTGAAAATTGAGTATCTGCCGATACCAATCCGATACTTGTATTTTCCTAGTGCTTGGTGCACACATTAAATACAGACTGTGTGGTCACAATTATGAATATGGGACTACTGATATAAACTTGTATTTTATATGTACAATAAGCAGAATAATTGCAACTTAAAGGGGGAAAAAGTGGAGATAAGGTTAGAAAGCATGAAGCTCACGGTGTCAAAATGCCAGTCAAGTCCAAAGCAAGACGCAATCCACAATAATGCTTTATGACAACGACGTCTTGGATAGTCTGACGGCAGATAAAAGTAAACCGTAAATAAATGACTTTTGAGTGATTCTTTTGATGTGCATCAAATACGTTAAACACAGAAGCTGGAAAGTGTGTGTGACGCGCTAGAACAGACTTCATCGGTTCTCGTATGTCACGCAAGCACATTTGAAATCTTCTATTCCTTTTAATGGTGGTTGGCAAACTCACTTGAAGGTCCATACCGCCACCTATTGCACGACACCGGCATGACACCTGACGCAATATAAGGATCGGGCTTAGGAGAGCCGATACCGTTGAGATAAAAAAATGCTTAATCCGCCCCTATATATATATATATATATTTATATGTTCAAATATTTACTATATTTATTTTGTGAAGTTTTTATTACTTTTTAACTCCGCATCATTAAATTAGGTTATGAATTTCTGAAATTCACTCCGAGACTGATATTACAATACAGCTAACCTCTTTCATTTTGATTTAAACATTAAGAAAAATATTGAACATTTCAGACATTGAACAAATTGAATGTGTTTTGACCTGATCTTATGCTTGTGTGTGTGTGTGTGTGTGTGTGTGTGTGTGTGTGTGTGTAGACTCTCTCTCAACAGAGACTGTTAACTTGGTTGTCTGTACTGGAGTATGTAGAGGTTTTCACTGAGATGGGGGCTGCCAAGCTGTGGGGCGAAGCTGGACGCTGGCTAGTTATTGTTCTTATTCAGATTGCCAAGTAAGGACCCTGTCTGAGTATACTTAAAGGGTAGTTGACCAGGAGAACATTATCATCATTTACACATCCTGACCTCCCATTTTTCCATTCTCTCTTGTGTTTTTAGAGCGATCCTGCGTTCTCTCTTGCTTTTCTGGTACAAATCGGGCATCCAGACGTCACCACCTATAATTCCTCTGGACAGGGATGCCCAGCTCTGTAGTCAAGGTGAGATGTCATAGAGAAGTGTCACAAGTGTATTAATATTTGAAAAGAGGTTTGCAAAAATAACAAGAAAACAAACAATGGAATGTTGACTTAACTAAGCCTTTTCTGAAAGTTTAACCCTCTAGTGTTCTGCTCATTTTAGACCGAAAAATGTTACATTTTGAATTTTTGAAATGTTTTACTTAATCGTAATGGTAAAAAACTTGCTGACTTGCTATATGAACACAAAAAAAATTGTGGACATGATTATATAAGTATAAATTATCATATTTGTGATCTTTGCAGTCAAAAATGATTGCCATAGGAAATGAATGGGATATATGAAGAATACAAAAATACAGAGCAGTTTTTGGGGGTACAATCAACAAATCAGCCGCAATTAAGTAGTCTTTGATCATGTCTATAATGGATTTTAAATAAAATATGAAATGTTTTTTCTATTTTTTATTTGTATACATCTAAATGGTGCATTAAGTTATTAAATAAAATTAATCCATGCATTTGTTTGGTGAAAAACTGTGTGGAGAACATGCCTTCATTATTTGTAACTAGTTTTTTTTTTATTGATAAAATCACACATCACCTTTAGTGATCTTGGCTGCTGCATATTCCTGTAGCTCAAACAGTAGACTCGGAAACTAGCAATGCCAAGGTCATGGGTTTGTTTCCCAAAGAACGCAAGTGCATAAAATGTATACCTTCAATGCAATGTAAGTCTCTGTGAATAGTCTGCCAAATGCATAAATGTAATTATACTAACACAAAGGTTTCAAACTCAGAAGTCAAAGTTAATTTATTGCTTTTTTTTCTCCACTGCATGACAGGCAATGAAACAAATTGAAGTGTCTCTGGAAACCACCATGCAGGTCATTTAGCAAAGTCACAACAACAATTAACGCACAGCAATAAGTACAAAAACACTCTCACTGATGACAATAAATAAACACTGTGTGAGACAATAAGTACAGTATATGGCCTGTGCAGATAAGCTGTGATTGTGTAGTTCAGTTGAGCCAGAGCCCATGGAGTTTCTGCGATGTGCCATTGAGCGTAACACCGGGAGACTCAAAAGGAACTTTCTGTTCCTGCAGTCAATGTGCTGTGCGTTCTTTATGTTGAAAAGTGCTTTCCTGTGCACTGCTCATACAAAGATCTCCCTTCACAGAGAACAATGCAGAAGAAGATGATGAGGACACTTCTTTTGTGGGCCAGCGTTCAGGAAGAGTGGTGAGACCACTGGGAAGCGGTAAGACTTGACAATACAAACCCAGTGTATCAAAAAGTTCTGCGATGGAAAGTTATATTGTGTCCTTTTTTTTTTTCCGTAGCACCATCGTTACAGTCTCGTCTTTGGGGTCTCCCTCGGAAAAACACAAAAAATAGGAATAGAGAAGGGGAGCTTCACTCAAGCCCCACACCTCTGGGTCTGCAGGAAACCATCGCAGAGTCCCTGTACATCGCAAGACCACTTGTTCATTGTATCCTTTCTGCTAATTTTCTATTTTATGACAATTTTCACAACAATATTAGTGTATAATATTATCCTAGGATAGCCAAAATAGTTCATTTATTCCCAAGGGTGTAGGAATAATCTGAAAACTCAGATAAGTGGGAGTCAGCTATAATAAGTGTTAGGGATGTAACGATGCACTCTGTGCGAGTTGAAAATTCATAAGAATATGTGACTATTCAAGTCGGTTGAGATGTTAAATGAATCGTGATACATTTGTGGGTGGGGGTTTATATGAATGGATCTCTGAGGAGAACTGCCTGTCTTCAGAATAGTTTAGATGGTATTATTTTCATTTTGCCTCTGTATAAAGCATATTAAAGTAATATTTATAGGCCCAGCGGTAACCCAGGAAACGCTGTATTGCTGCTGTTCCATAAGCGCCACCTGCTGTCAGAGAGTGAATTTTGCATTTTCATTCAGCCTATCTGCTGTTTTTGTTTCGTTCAGATATGTAGCATAATTTCACAACGCTAAAGTCAGAGCATTCTGTTTTTCCTACAAATTTGAAATTATAAAGTCTAATTTAAATGAAAGAAAAACTGCTCATGCTGCATGTATGCAGCATCTTTGTTTGGATTGTGACAAAAATGCAGTGGTTGCCTCTAATTTTAAATATAGAAGAGCGCAGGCAAAGCCTTAGTTTGAGATTTCAGAGAGATTACTTTCATTTGTATTTATTATTTGTTTTAAAATCTAGTTTTGTTATTTGACATTTCAAGTTCGCAAAGAAATGTGCAGCATTTTGTCTGAGAAATAATAAAAGGACACCTTTTTCATTTATAATTTCTTAAAAGTCATTTTGTTCAAGAAATCGTGAGAAAATCGTATCGTGAAATCAGTATCATGAATCATATCGCATTATGAGTTAAGTGAATCGTTACATTCCTAATAAGTTTACATACTTGCATGTTCGGTCCACTGCTGATGCTTGGTTTTGACGTGTCATCTTATGTGACCGACTGCACATCTTGTTCTTCACAACAGGGTCAAACAAACTCTTAAAATAAAATGAAATGCAATGATTATTAAAAAAAAAAAAAAACAATAATGTTCTAGTGCAGTGATTCTTAACCGTTTTATCTCCTATTGTCCAAAACAATGTTTGAAGGGCGACACTTTTAGTTTTATGTAAATAAATTTCAGGATTCCAGAAGTTTTAAGAGTTGAATGTTTTTCAAGGTTCCCACTCTTTTTAACCAGTGAATTTATGTAGGAAAAAGATTGACCTGGAAAAATATATATATATTTTTTTTTGCAATGGTGATTAAGTTATTTGAACATTTTTTTGTCATCCATCACCCTTAATATTTGTAAGTGGCCAGTCTTGGGATTTGTGGAAAACGTTCCTGGAAACCTTGGATCATCTCTGGTCTCTTAGAGATAACCAGGTACAGAGTGCTTTGCATCTCTCTTTCTCTCTCTCAGTCCTCAGTCTGTCTCTGAAGATTTAAAGAAGTTCAATCTTATGCTGTTTTCTGTACAGTTTTGGTTTGTTGAGTGACTTCAAGATGCTGAACCACAGAGAGAGGGCTGAGATGAGGAGACGGGCCTTCCTTCTCCTCTACTACCTGCTCCGCTCCCCCTTCTATGACCGATACTCTGAGTCAGTGTCTCCTTCATTGCATCTGTTGCATTAGTGTAGTCTTCTCATGTGATGCACTTCTGGTATTGTTTTGTTCAAATCCTTGCATTTAAAATAATTCACCCAAAACTGAAAATTTGCTAAAGATTTAATCACTCTCAGGCCATCTAAGATGTAGATGAGTTTGTTTCTTCATCAGAAGAGATTTGGAAAATCACTTGCTCACCAATGGATCCTCTGCAGTGAATGGGTGCCGTCAGAATGAGAGTCCAAACAGCTGATAAATCATCACACTAATCCACATGAGTCCATCGATTAATGACTTGTGAACTTAAAAAGTTGCATGTCAGTAAGATCTTTAAACCATTGTTTCTGGGCAAAATGTGAGTTATAATATTTGCTCTCTCCAGTGAAAAAGATATCTAGTCTGAATCAGGAGAGAAATACACACAGATCAAGCAGTGTTTACAAGTGAAAACAGTCCAGAGCAGTTCTAAACAAATATGTTGTTGGATTTTGATGTGAGAGGACAACATGGAATGGACCTTTTCATTGGAGAAAGCGCTATTATGGATTACTGACTGGTATTTTTTGGCAGAAGCGACTGTTTAAAGTTAAAATGCCTTATTCTGTTTTTAAATGTTTTTATTACACAAACACAGCTTTTCTCTTCACAAGGCGTTAATTGGTGGACTGGAGTGGTGTGGATTATTTGTGAATTATTGTGATGTTTTTATCAGCTGTTTGTACTCTCATTCTGACGGCACCCATTCACTGCAGAGGATCCATTGGTGAGCAAGTGATGCAATGCTAAATTTCTCCAAATCTGTTCCAACACAGAAACAATCTCAACTTGTCAGAGTTAAAATTTACAATAAAATTAGTCAAATAAAATCCAATATAGGCATAGCAACCAATCAGAACACTTTACCAACTCCTGGCATCGCACAGCTACACTATATTTTTTCCAGAAAATATACAAATTTAGTTTTACAAAATATCTATTTAGATTTAACAATGCACACTTTTACTGCATAATGGTGCTTTTTGTTCCCATATCTAATGTCTCTTTTATACTCGCAGGACAAAGATCCTCTTCCTTCTTCACTTCTTGGCAGATTATGTTCCCGGAGTCGGTTTGGTTGCGCGTAAGTGCCGTATCCATCTCACACAACAGATGTTCAATGCTGTCACACTAAAAGCTTTAAAAAAGCTCTGAGATACGTCCTGACTGGATTTTTCCTGTACTCTCAGGTCCGCTGATGGAGTACTTGCCCATTTGGCAGAAGATCTACTTTTATAACTGGGGCTGACGTCAAAGTGAATCTTTCACAGGTCAGCGCCGCCAAAATGTTAGTAGAATGAGAGGAAGCCATTTAGAGGATGCGACAGCGACACACAAGGACTCAAATCACACCTGTGCCAGAACATTACCACATTTATTGAGGAGTTTTGCAGTCAGGTAGTTACAGGTACACTGCTGGCGTATGAGAATATATATCTGGATAATGATTTTCTGAATGCTGTTTTGTTTATCTTTTAGCTTTCACAATTTTATGCATCTGAGCCTTTTTCTTACACTTTTTTTTTTGCACTTATAAACTCTCACCCACAAGCTCTCCTATACCATAATCTATTCCTCAGCACGAATGCCTTCCTTTTAATTTAGATGTTTATTTCCAAGGAGGATAGTTTTATTGAACACAATAATTGACTGGCTGAAATGAAGTCAATTAGACAGATGTTTCTTGTTTTGTGAAGTTTTGTGCCATAGATGAGATGAAGCTGAATGTGATGCTTTTAATTGCAGCATTATGAGCGCGTTTTTTCACTGTGTGAAATAAACTCATTTGAGTCTCTGTTTTAAAACCCATCGTTAATTTGATTGAAAGACCTGAAGCAAAAATGAAAATGCTGATGTGAGAAAAAAAACATGACTGTTTTGAAATGCTGAAAGTGTGAAATTGGATAATTGGTTTTGTATATAATTCTATGCATTCAATAAATCTTTAAATAATAAGAGTCCTCATGCCTCAAGTGTTTTCCATCAGAGAGCAGCATTTATAATGCTGCTCGTACACACATGAGCCATAACTCGAGGTCTGATCTCACAATGTTTTTGTTCAGCTTTTCAAATTAATGTTTGAATTAAACATAACTGTGATGTATGTCCTCCAGATTCAGAGTCCCAGCAACCCCCTCTCTGTGCTGTAGTGTATATGCTCATGAAAAAAAACCTGAACAACAGTATCAGCAAGGCTGAAGATGATAAACTGCTTCCTTAAGGAAGGCAAAAAAAAAGTCCTCATGGACCTCAGAGTTAGGAATAGCCAAGCTATCCGTTATACATCCCTGTGGGGTTAAAATATGTCTCTCTTGAATTGTGCCCCTAGATATTCTCTAGCTCCCCATGGCAATCCATCTATCACTTTTGCTCTTTTCATTTCAGGCCGAGTTCACATATTGTGGGATCCACCAGTGGTTTTGTAAAATTTCACATAACAGTCATGTAATCGGTCTAACCACGACATAATGCAATTAGTTTAATAAATTCAAAAGCCTTTTCACCACTAGCAAATGACCTCCCATGTTGGGAGGGGATCAATACCTAAATCAATTTTAAAACAATTAAACCTTTATAGAGTTCGTTAATCACGCCTAGAATTGATTTCCTGATCAAATGCATTTGCTTTTGTCATGTTTTTTTAATTATTTTATTGACACAAATGAATACATGTAAAGAAACACATAGGCTTTGTCCGGTGTGTATTATAGATGCGTTGCTGAATGGGTCAGAACAAAAATATCAGAAATCTATAATACAGTAGATCGCATAGTTCAATCCTTCAAATCAGGCTATAACATTCAGGGCATTTGGGGGTTGAAGGCAAAAATATATACAATGAATATCAGTCTATCATCTATCTATCTGTCTGTCTTTCTATCGTCTATCATCTATCTGTGTATCATCTATCTATCTGTCTGTCTATATATCTGTCTATCACCTATATGTCTGTCTATTATCTATCGGTCTGTCTGTCTATCGTCTATATGTCTGTCTATTGATCTGTCTATCTATATCTATCTGTCTATCATCTATCATCTATCTGTGTCACGAGTTGGGCTTGAACTCGGGTTTCTGGCGTGGTAGTTTGAGAGATCTTCCACTACTCCACGGGAGTGGTAATGGTGGGCCCAAACGAAACACTTGAGGCAGTTTCCCAGGAAGTGAAGATTTATTAAAGAAAACAGTCTTTGCAAGAAAAATACAACGAAAGGTCTTCTCGGACTGAGATATTAACTACAGCAAAAATAATGGAAAAACCACATGAGAAAACAAAACTCCACGAGGGGAGAAAACAAAACCAGAGAACAATTCTAACTAAAGAAAGAAACTCAGGAAACCTTACTTGGGGTAGCTAGAGAGGCTTTAGCGAGACCAGGCAGGAGACACAGGGCGAAGACTCAAAAACCGAGTGAGGAACCAGGGGAAAAATACACCACTTAAATACACTGGGGAAAACAAGGTGCAGGTGACTTGGATAACGCTAACAAGGCCACACAAGGAAGAACTAAGGCAGAGGAAAAAAAATCAGGGACCTCTAGGGACACGGAGACAAACTACAGGAGGTAGGATGCTGACAGGACCCCCTCCTCTAGGAACGGCTCCTGACGTTCCTTCCAGAACACCCCGACCTCCGGGTGCGAAACTCCCGGATCAAACTTAGGTCCAGGATGTCTTTGGCTGGAACCCAGGAGCACTCCTCCGGCCCGTAGCCCTCCCAGTCCACCAGATACTGCAGTGAGTTCTGGACCCTCCGGGAGTCAGGAGCAGCTCAATGGCACAGTCGTAGGGGCGGTGAGGAGGTGGCCCGGAACTTGCAGAACACTGCCTTGAACTGATGATAGGAACTGGGTACTCGAGACAGGTCGACCGACTCTTGAAACTCGGAACTGAGGGACTCAGGCAGGTGAGGTGGCAAGTGGAACCCCAGCTCATAAGAGTGCCAGCGGACCAGTCAATCCAGGGTTTATGTCTGTGCAGCCAGGGGTGGCCCAGGATAACAGGATACTCGGGGTAGTCAATCAGATAGAAGGTCTCCTCCTGCTGGTGTTGATGGATGGTAAGTCACAGGGACTGAGTGGCGGATAGATCCAGAAAGTCGCCTGCAGCGCCGGAATCAATCATGGCCTGGACCATGATGCTGGTGGCCCTCCCAGGACAAAGTGGCTGGAACCACTAGGACGGCATTAGTAGGAGGAGCTCTAATTTTCCCCATCACAGCCCTCCTGTAGCTGGGTGGGGATAACCATTTCCCAAGAGCTCAGAACAAGTAGAGTGAAAGTGGCCGGAAGCACCGCAGTAAAGGCAACATCACTCCCTCATGCGACGTTCCCTCTCATTGGGAGAGAGCCTGGAGTGACCCAATAGCATGTCCTCCGGGGAATCATGGGGCTGTTCAGGAGCCGAGGAGGCTCTGGATGCAGGAATACGAACTGGGGACACAGCCCTGCTCACAGGAACTTGGAACTGAGACGCCTTGCGGCGATTGTCCAGGCGAATGAGTGACTTGGTTTTTCTGTCACGAGTTGGGCTTGAACTCAGGTCTCTGGCGTGGTAGTTTGAGAGATCTACCACTACTCCACGGGAGTGGTAATGGTCGGCCCAAACACTTGAGGCAGTTTCCCAGGAAGTGAAGATTTATTAAAGAAAACAGTCTTTGCAAGAAAAATACAACGAAAGGTCTTCTCGGACTGAGGTATTAACTACAGCAAAGAGTTATTGTGTGTGTTAGGATACATTACAGACTCACGCTCTACAGGTGCAATCATGAATATAAGATTATTGTCATCATACACAACTTATGTATTCTGTACATTAACCTTTGTACGTTATAAGACAATTACAGTTAATTATGAAAATATATGAATTGCATTGTGTATGCATTGCACAATATATAGATTGCAATGTGTATTATAAAGCATTATGATTATCTTTAGAATGCATTATAAATACAGTCTTCACAGAAAATGTTTGCATGATTTTCCTCCCCAAGATCACTTTCTAGCCATGAAGAAAATGCAGTTACATTTTATTTTAAGGTGTCCTTGTAACAGTTTAATTACAAAAATAAGTACTGAGCATTATTAATGAACAACTTGTACTTACTATGGGGTTTGGGTTTTTCTTATAATTATGAAATTTGCTGTTATTAATATAGTAAGTACCATACCAGTCAAAAGTTAAGATTTTTAAATAATAATATATTTTTTAATGTTTTTGAAATAAATCCATTATACACACCAAAGCTGTTTTTATTTTATTTTAAAAAAGTTTAATTTTCAGCAGAAGTTTTGAATGTCACAAGATCCTTTATAAATCATTCCAATTTATTAAAATAGAAAAAAGTTATTTTCAATTGAAAAATTTCTAAATATTTATTTTATTATTGTGGTTTTGATCTAATAAATTCAGCCTTGATCAAGAGACTTCTTGCAAAAACTGAAATAAAGAACTGCAATGTCAGCTAGCAACTAGCTGAAATAAAATAAGTTCATGTTTTATTATATTTAATTTATTTCCGTTAAAGTTTCGTTTAACTATAATAACCCTGAACATTAGTGAAAAAAAATGCTTCCCCCCCCCTCTAATTTATGTTTTATTACAAATTATATTATCGGGATAACAATTTAAATTGAATTGGACCATCTTTACAAATGAGTTCACATAATTAATGTTGCAAATGTACATATTTTATTAGTGATCTTGATTAGTTCATAATCTCATAATTTTATTTTTCACATCATTCTCACAGAATTTTTTCTAAATCCTTTGTGCTTATTTCCATGTTTAATGGAAAACAATCTCAATGTGGTTTCATACATTTGGGCCTCTCTATATATAGTAAAAAGAATGTACATACCAACGCAATGTCATTGCCAAAGAAACCAATGCAGATATTGAGTAAAACGAAAGAGCGCCACGGGACACACAAATCGAATCTGAACAGTTGTGATACACAGTGCAGACAGTGAAACATTTAGATCAGATTCCAGTCGGATACACAAATAATCAGATTTGGGCTGACAGTCTGAACAAGGCTTTAGGTTTCATTAATTTAGGTTTACTTTATTTCATTAATATCATAATATATTATCTGGATGTACTACAAGTGCACATTCAATATAATTAAGCACACTTATTTTTCACAAACGTGAGCCTTATTAATGTATATTAAGTTTTTCTCTCCTTGTGTGATCATAAGGGGGAACTTCGGTTTGGGCCTTGATGATGTCTCCACTAGCCAAGGGACTCTTTCATCGCGCGATTGACATGAGCGGCTCGTATGTGTATAATGCTTCCCTGGAGTCAGCAGAAAAAGACAACTTAGAATTCCTGAGGAGAACTGGCTGCAAGAACGCCATCTGCCTGAGAGGACTACATATCGCTCAAGTCCTTCAGGTGAGAAATTTATGGCAGAGTTTGTAACCTTCCAGAGCAAGGCAGCAGCAGAGTCATGGCTGACTAACAACAGCCTCAACCTATTGGCCCCTTCGTCCGTAAACTCTCTTTGATAAATCATCAAACCTCGACCGCCTGCCAGATCTCAGCGAACGCTCATGAATTCCCAATGAAAATCTGCCGATGAGGTTTAATTTCTCTAAATGGTAGTAATATATCAGAAATGGGTCTGTGGTTGAATTAATGTTAGTGATTTGTATCTGACTCAGGCAATCCCGTGGCAGCAGTACCCAGCATGGGCAGCCGATGAATTAACCGATATTCCAGTCAAAGGTGTTTTTCTTGGCCCGGTTGCAGTAGTTGACAACTATGTTCTCAAAGCTCCTCCGTTCGAAACCTGGGAGAAGGGTGGAGCCGGAGCCTATAATGACGTCCCATTTGTGGTTGGAACAACTGAACAGGAGACTGATTTTAGGTAACCAGCTTTGTTTGATTTTCAATGATCAGTTTTAAAATGAAAAAAAAAACTGTCAGGATTGTGCACCATTCAAAATTGAGAATGTCTTTAAAGTTCAGGAATTTGAATCGATTTAGCAAGCTGGATGCAGAGTTATAATTTGGATTTGAATTTAACAAATGAAATTCAAAGAAATATACTCTCTTTTAAATGTTATCAGATAAAACTTGGATTATTTCTAGAAACATTATATATTTATAACCATTGTTTGAAATGTATTATATAATTATAATTGTTTAATGTTAACATACTGAATATATATATATATATATATATATATATATATAAAATATGTATTATAATCATATAATAAATTATATTTCATTAATATATTAATATGCTGCATAAATAAATTAAATATATATATATACAATTAATATAAAATATTAAAATATTTACCAAATATACAATTATTATATTATTTGATATAATTATTCATATAATAAGTATTATTATAATCATAATAATTAATATTTCATTAATACATTGAGACACTGCATCTATTATTCTACAGAGAATAAATAAGCATAATTAATCAACATATGTATAATTAATCATTTCATATAATGTTGTCATTTTTAATGTTTTGTCACAAAATTTGTATTGGGCTAATGAAATTCCTCCAAAGCAATTCAGTTAATTCCTCTTCCTGTCTTTCCTATTTAAATTCAGATTTCAACTTCCTGTGAATTTCGGCCAATTCAATTCAAATTAATATTAGGAAGCCAATTCATTACATTCTGATTTTGTCTTTTCACTTTAGTCCTCCATATGAAAACATCTCAGCATGGACTTGGGGAGACTATCGGTGGATTGTGACAAGTAAGTCACTCATAACAGATGCTAGTCAAACGAGCGCAGAAAAGGTACAGGTGATGAGGGAGCTTCAGTAGAACAACAGTGAACTGCGGTCAGATGAGATGTTGTCAGGCCATATGTCAGAAAAATAAATTTTCCTGTCCTGTCGGCTCTTATACTGTGCTCGTAGACCATGCTCTTCAATTGCACACACAAATGTGGCGGCTCGTGCTGAAGCCTGTATCATTTCATATTAAAGCGCAAAAGAAACTATGAGCATGCAATGACGTAGTGATGTCGTCAGTTAAATCATGAAGTTACCAAAAAGGCGATTGCATGCAATGCAAGTGAGTCAGATTTAAGAACATATCTCTGAAATGCAGTTTTTCAAAACTGTCCTGGAGCAGCAGCATCTAACACACCCGATTCAACTCGTCAGCTCATTAGTAGAGACTTTAAGACCTGAAGAGGGTCAGAAAAGGTCAAGAGTTGCGAGAAAATACGATCCGCGTCATGTTCAGCAGCGGCAGCCAATATAACCTAATAACCAGCTGCTGTGATGTCTGTTCATCAAAGAACAAAAGAAGAAAAAAAGAGGAAATCAATGACTTTTGTAGCTTTAAGGGTTAATCTATATTTAATTTAGAATTTGGTGTTATATTTCCTACTTGCTGAAGGGCACAGGTAGCTAAATATGATATTTATTATAATGGGTTTATGTAAAGATTGTTTTAAGTTCACTTAAATTAGAGGTTGTTATTTTTTAAGTCTAATAAATGTTAAAATTGATAGCTCTCAATTATACTGTAATGTTGAATGGCTAGTCAATGGTTAAATATTAGGAAAAAAATTTTCATTGAGACATCAGCAGTATTGGTATAAGTGATACTCACCTTCAGTTATAAAAAAGATGCCATTAAACAAATATTAAAAACGCTGTCTTTATGTTGTTTTTACATTCATTTGATTGAATGTGAAATGATTGCAATATAAAAGTATATAAAAAAAACTCTAATGTCAGGTGGGATTAATCGCGATGAAATTATTATTATTATTTTTTTTCGATTAACAGCACTAAAGTCTACATGTTTTTCCTCACCACATCTCTGTTGATCGTTCACTCAGACAAACTGACCCCTTTCGGAGAGGCCCTGACCAATCAGGCGCTGAGGCTGTACAATAGCGCGGCTCCGTGTCCAACCTCTGACCGATGCCCAGAGAGACTCTTCACCACCATGGTCTCTGACATGAGGGCCACCTGCCCCAGGAACGATCTGGCTAAGAGAGCTGCAGGTTCAAATTAATTTTTCATTGACAGTTCACAATTAAAGGGGTCATATGATGCTGCTAAAAATAACATTATTTGGTGTATTTGGTGTAAATGTGTTTATGCGGTTTAAGGTTCAAAAAACACATTATTTTACACATACTCTACATTATTGTTTCTCCTTTATGCCCCGCCTTTCTGAAACGCGTTCATTTTCTACAAAACTCATCGGTCTGAAAAAGCGAGGTGTGCTCTGATTGGCCAGCTATCCGGTGCGTTGTGATTGGCTGAATACCTCAAGCGTGTGACAGAAAATGTTACGTCCCTTACCATACTGTGATGCATGCGGCAACCACATGTGACGACCCCGGGCTGGACTCCGCTTCGTCCACGGTGAAAGCCGATCCGGCGATCCACAGCACTAAGTTGATGTATTCCCTCAGCGACCAACACGGATCAGCTCCAGGCATGATGAAGAGATATCGTCCTCTTTTGGAAGGCCAAACAAAGTAGTTTCGCTTTCACAACGAAGCACACAGCGCCTTCAAGACATGGCGGCGGCAACAACAATACTACAGCGAGAATAAAAGTTTGGGCGGCATTATGCAAATCTTCCCACATCGTGACGTAGACATGTGGGTGGGTGTTAGAACGAGCCGTTTTAGGTAGGTGTGGCTGACTCTTAACTTTTATAAAGAATATCTCTTTGGATTTGAGACTTTAGTCTTTGCAACGTTACAGATCCTCGTTATGCACCAAGAGCTTGTAACACTCCAAAGAGATGTGCTCTGATTGGCCAGCTATCCGGTGCGTTGTGATTGGCTGAATACCTCAAGCGTGTGACAGAAAATGTTACGTCCCTTACCATACTGTGATGCATGCGGCAACCACATGTGACGACCCCGGGCTGGACTCCGCTTCGTCCACGGTGAAAGCCGATCCGGCGATCCACAGCACTAAGTTGATGTATTCCCTCAGCGACCAACACGGATCAGCTCCAGGCATGATGAAGAGATATCGTCCTCTTTTGGAAGGCCAAACAAAGTAGTTTCGCTTTCACAACGAAGCACACAGCGCCTTCAAGACATGGCGGCGGCAACAACAATACTACAGCGAGAATAAAAGTTTGGGCGGCATTATGCAAATCTTCCCACATCGTGACGTAGACATGTGGGTGGGTGTTAGAACGAGCCGTTTTAGGTAGGTGTGGCTGACTCTTAACTTTTATAAAGAATATCTCTTTGGATTTGAGACTTTAGTCTTTGCAACGTTACAGATCCTCGTTATGCACCAAGAGCTTGTAACACTCCAAAGAGAAAGGAAAAATTGAAGTCGCATCATATGACCCCTTTAAAAGGAATTGAGCTTCATCAGCACTCTGAATATTTGAGCATTTGTGAGCTCCAATAAATATTTCATGGTCAAGCAGGATAATGAACAGTGAGCTAGTCATTATCACACATTTTTGCTATTGACTGTACATTATGCTGATTTGTGATCCATAGTTAGTTGTTTAAATCTAAATCATGTATTTCAGGAGCCTTAAAGAGTCCAGTGTACCGCTATCTGGTGACTTACACTCCATCAAAACAGGCAAACGCCTCCAGCTGGCTTCCCTTCCCCAGTCGCTTTGCCTTTCATCTTCTAGACAGCCTGGCCTTCTTCGGGGGTCTTGAAATGGTGCTGGGGACCCTGTCACTGGCTGATATCAGCTTCCAGGAAATGATCACCAAGTATTTTGTACATTTTGCCAAAGAGGGTAAGTTTAATGTGAGATTTCCCATACTAATAATAAAACATTTGAAATCTATATCAAATGCTTGACCCTGTTTCTTGAGGTTTAATGTTTTGAGTACATTTGCTCCTGTTCAAAAGTTTGGGGTCAGTGAGACTTTTATGTAGTTGCTGAAAGAAAACTAAAACCCTTTATACAACAAGCATGCGTTATATTGATCAAATGTGTCAATATACAAACATTTATAATATTACAAAATAATAATATTTCAAAAACATATGAAGCAGCACAACTGTTTTCAACATTGAAAATAATCAGAAATGTTTCTTGAGCAGCAAATCAGCATATCAGAATGATTTCTGAAGATCATGTGACACTGAAGACTGGAGTAATGATGCTGAAAATACAGCTTTAACATCACATTTTACAATATATTACAATTTTAAAAACTTAAAATGTAATAATATTTAACAGTATTATTGTATTTACTGTATTTTTGATCAAATAAATGTACCTATGGTGAACATAAGATACTTTTTTTTTACTGACCCCAAACTGGAGTAGTTGTGCATCTATTATGCAACATTCTTTTCATCATTGAAAAAAAATTGAACAAGGAAATAGCAGGGTTCTGTAATGAGCAAATTCTATATTCTTTCTCATTAAAGAACATTTTTGTTATTGATATAATATAAATATTTTAAGAAAACCCTCCCATGAGCTCTGAAGTATTTAATGAAACCCTTCTGTTAAGCCACAATCTGCGGGGGGAAAAAGACAATATGCTTATTAGACTTTTCATATAATGATTTGTAGTTAAATGTTTGATATAATACTGTTGTTTCTGATTCATTCATCATGGGATGACTAGTTCATTTCTGTTAGATCCTACCAACACATCAGGATGCCACTGCCAGATCCCACCAGAAGATTTCGTTTGATATCCATAACTAGTCAGCAGCTTTTTTTCTGATATTTGATCAACCAGTTAACACTGTATTTTGTCTGATATCCAAATCAGTCATCAGCCAACTCTTCTAACAGCCCAAGAGGTTGACAGAGGAAGGGGAAGAGCAGGACGTTTTTTCAGTGAAGAGATATCGTCCTCTTTTGGAAGGCCAAACAAAGTAGTTTCGCTTTCACAACGAAGCACACAGCGCCTTCAAGACATGGCGGCGGCAACAACAATACTACAGCGAGAATAAAAGTTTGGGCGGCATTATGCAAATCTTCCCACATCGTGACGTAGACATGTGGGTGGGTGTTAGAACGAGCCGTTTTAGGTAGGTGTGGCTGACTCTTAACTTTTATAAAGAATATCTCTTTGGATTTGAGACTTTAGTCTTTGCAACGTTACAGATCCTCGTTATGCACCAAGAGCTTGTAACACTCCAAAGAGAAAGGAAAAATTGAAGTCGCATCATATGACCCCTTTAAAAGGAATTGAGCTTCATCAGCACTCTGAATATTTGAGCATTTGTGAGCTCCAATTAATATTTCATGGTCAAGCAGGATAATGAACAGTGAGCTAGTCATTATCACACATTTTTGCTATTGACTGTACATTATGCTGATTTGTGATCCATAGTCAGTTGTTTAAATCTAAATCATGTATTTCAGGAGCCTTAAAGAGTCCAGTGTACCGCTATCTGGTGACTTACACTCCATCAAAACAGGCAAACGCCTCCAGCTGGCTTCCCTTCCCCAGTCGCTTTGCCTTTCATCTTCTAGACAGCCTGGCCTTCTTCGGGGGTCTTGAAATGGTGCTGGGGACCCTGTCACTGGCTGATATCAGCTTCCAGGAAATGATCACCAAGTATTTTGTACATTTTGCCAAAGAGGGTAAGTTTAATGTGAGATTTCCCATACTAATAATAAAACATTTGAAATCTATATCAAATGCTTGACCCTGTTTCTTGAGGTTTAATGTTTTGAGTACATTTGCTCCTGTTCAAAAGTTTGGGGTCAGTGAGACTTTTATGTAGTTGCTGAAAGAAAACTAAAACCCTTTATACAACAAGCATGCGTTATATTGATCAAATGTGTCAATATACAAACATTTATAATATTACAAAATAATAATATTTCAAAAACATATGAAGCAGCACAACTGTTTTCAACATTGAAAATAATCAGAAATGTTTCTTGAGCAGCAAATCAGCATATCAGAATGATTTCTGAAGATCATGTGACACTGAAGGCTGGAGTAATGATGCTGAAAATACAGCTTTAACATAACATTTTACAATATATTACAATTTTAAAAACTTAAAATGTAATAATATTTAACAGTATTATTGTATTTACTGTATTTTTGATCAAATAAATGTACCTATGGTGAACATAAGATACTTTTTTTTTACTGACCCCAAACTGGAGTAGTTGTGCATCTATTATGCAACATTCTTTTCATCATTGAAAAAAAATTGAACAAGGAAATAGCAGGGTTCTGTAATGAGCAAATTCTATATTCTTTCTCATTAAAGAACATTTTTGTTATTGATATAATATAAATATTTTAAGAAAACCCTCCCATGAGCTCTGAAGTATTTAATGAAACCCTTCTGTTAAGCCACAATCTGCGGGGGGAAAAAGACAATATGCTTATTAGACTTTTCATATAATGATTTGTAGTTAAATGTTTGATATAATACTGTTGTTTCTGATTCATTCATCATGGGATGACTAGTTCATTTCTGTTAGATCCTACCAACACATCAGGATGCCACTGCCAGATCCCACCAGAAGATTTCGTTTGATATCCATAACTAGTCAGCAGCTTTTTTTCTGATATTTGATCAACCAGTTAACACTGTATTTTGTCTGATATCCAAATCAGTCATCAGCCAACTCTTCTAACAGCCCAAGAGGTTGACAGAGGAAGGGGAAGAGCAGGACGTTTTTTCAGATTTTTTGTTTTGTTTTATGCTTTGATTCAAATGTTGCTGTTATTCGTCACCAAAGTTAATATGAACTAAAACTAAAACCATAAAAAATTATTTTCATTACTTGAAATAAAATTAAAATAAATATAAAATAACATTTATTTCAGCTAGTTACCAAGGCAATATTTCAGTTAAGCTACCATAATAATACAAAAATAAATAATAAATAAAACAATATATAGACATATTTAAAAAAAAAAATGATAATAATAAAAAGGACAAAACAATCAACATAATTACCAAAACATTAACTAAAATTAAAGTGAAAACAAAAAATATAAAAATACAATCTAATAGCACTATAATAACATTACAGTTCATTAGACTTGGTTTGGTTTGAAGCCTAAAGGGGTTATATGATGCTATTTTAAAGATCATTATTTTGTGTATTTGGTGTAACAGAATATGTTGACATGCTTTAATGTTCAAAAAACACATTATTTTTCAAATACTGTACATTATTGTAGCTCCTCTATCCCCCGCCTCTCTCAAACACTTCGTTCCTCTTCAGGAACTCGAGCTGCGTCGAGAACACTAGGGGAACGCCTTCAGTGACCCACGCTCTGAATCACATGTGAAATCAGTCCAATAGCTGAGCGGTACGTCACGGCGGATGACGTCATGAACGTGATTTTTTATATTGGCAAAAGTGTAACCTAAGCTGGTTGAAATTGTATGTGATCAGTGGGATTAAATCTTGCCCATAACTTTCCAAAACTCTTCGTAACCTCACAGGTAGGATGCCAGAGGAGTGGCCGGAGTTCCCCTCATGTGTCGCCCTGCTGGACAAGAACATTTCTTTTGTAACAAGCTACTCCCGCGAGAGGTGTGACCTGTGGGAGGAGAACAGCTTCTACTCGTACGCCTGGATCAACTGAGCCACATCACTGGTTGTATCGATCCATCCACTGCATTTTCATCCGAGCTTTATTGTGTGATTATACAGCACTGATATACTGTATGTGACCCTGGACCACAAAACCAGTCTCAAGTATCAATTTTTTTAAATAAATAAATAAATAAGCTTTTCATTGATGTATGGTTTATTAGGATCGGACAATATTTGGCAGAGATACAACTATTTGAAAATGTGGAATCTGAGGATGCAAAAAAATCTAAACACTGAGAAAATCGCCTTTAAAGTTGTCCAAATGAAGTTCTTAGCAATGCATATTACTAATCAAAAATTAAGTTTTGATATATTTACAATAGGAAATTTACAAAATATCTTCATGGAACATGATCTTTACTTTATGTACTAATGATTTTTGGCATAAAAGAAAAATCGATAATTTTGACCCATACAATGTTTTTTTGGCTATTGCTACAAATATACCCCAGCGACTTAAGACTGCTTTTGTGGTCCTGGGTCACATATTTGATAAGACTTTGCAGAGGTTGGAATGTATTTTGCACAGTTGTTTGCACCTACAGGAACATAGGAAAACCACAGAGATCTCTTTAGTGTCTCAATCAGGGCCGTCCTTAGCTGACGTGGGGCCCGGTGTGAGGTAGGGAGTGGGGCCCCCCTCGGTCCATTCGCGACCGGGTCCCGGAGGGGGGGTCCATTCGCCGCGGGGCCCCCTCAAGCGCAGGGCCCGGTGCGACCGCACCAGTTGCACCCCCCTAAGGGTGGCCCTGGTCTCAATAGTTTCTCCTAGACAGCAATGAGATTAAATCGAGCTCAAACAGAGACTCAGCTCTTTCTAATGAGGAAAGTCTATAAAGTTCCATATCAAAATGTCTTCTTTATTTTGGGACAAACATCTGAGACAAACTAAAAGGGGATAAAGAGATTGTTCACCAAAATGCCTATGTTTTTTTTGTCCATATAATGAAAGTCAGTGCAGTTCAATATTGTTTTGAGCCCCTTTGACTTTAATTGTATGAACAAAAACATCTATCTATCTATCTATCTATCTATCTATCTATCTATCTATCTATCTATCTATCTATCTATCTATCTATCTATCTGTTGTTCTCTCATTCAATCTATCGTTCTATCATTCTATCTATCGTTCTGCTTTTCTCTCTATCATTCTTTTATTCTATCATTCTATTATTATTTTATTCTATCATTCCTTCATCCTATCTGTCATTCATTCTGTTGTTCTATCCATCATTTTTTTGTCCTGTCATTCTTTTGCTCCGTCTCATGCTTTCATTCTATCACTCGTCGATCATTCTTCTGTTGTATCGTCTTTCCACCTGAGCTGTGAACGAGCAACTTCTGCATTAAATTGAACTTCTACTAGCTGAGAAGGGAATTGAATTTACTCAGCGAGTCTGAATGTGCATTTGAATTTTGCAAATGTTTTTTTTTTTTTATGAATACATGAAACATGATACATGAAAATATTTAGCTCATACATAGTTTTATTCAGAGGCTCAAACTGAGCAAAAATATGCAATCTGATGCAGCTAATAAAAAATAATGTCTTAGTAAAATTATCTTTAAATGCTTGGTTTTATGATCAACACTAGTTTTTATTTATTGATAGTTTTATTTGATTGAGAGGTGAACAAATAAGGCAGCGGCTATTTGCACTAAGTGCAAATAGCAATAGATTCTATTTACAGTTAAAATAGCAGGATTTTCTGCTATTTATACTACTTATTGCAAATAGTGGAAATTATCTGCACCTCAGTATTGTAGTACATTATAAAACAGTATGCAGTAATAACTTATTGAGTGTAAATTCTAATTATTAATTGGATGCCACCTTATTGGGACAATAAAGCCCTCCCTACACCTACCCGATACTTTTTTCAACTTTTTGATTATTTCCTTCATTTTCAATGAAAAGAAATGCTTTTTTGATGTGATTTGAAATTTGAAAAGGGTGGAAAAAAGTTAACGTCAGCCAGGCCAATCCTTTACTGATTTCATTTTTATTAGGGTTAAAGGGTAAACTAATATAGTGTGCATTAATTATTCCATTACCACTCTTGTTTATTTTGCATTTTATCTGTAATCTTTGTCATAAAATGTTTGTTGGGTTTATTGAATCAAAGTCTTAAACAGCTGTTGTGGGGGATTTCAATCTTTATTCTCACAAATCTCAATAGATTCTTCTCAACAGGCTACAATAAATAGCTTTTAATTCAGACGGCAGTTAGATTGTTGTTCTTTATTTTCAAATTTAGCACTGGGATACAAACGGACAGGCAGACAAATACCATTCACCAGCTCCCGGTCTGGCATTAACCCAAAAGAAAAGGAAAGAAAATCTGTAATGCATGTAATAGAAAACAGAACTGCACATGCACATTACCAGAAAACAGACGACAGTGGGTGAATTTTAAATAAACAATTTTCTCAGCTGTCATTCTTTCATCTAAACCGAGGGCGTCTTATTAAATTGTCGTCGGTGTAAACCTCCTCAGTCCGCTTGCTTTCTTGAGCATTTTCTCTGAAATCAGATACAGCGCCAGTGTCTTCAGCTTTATGCTGGCATGCAAAACCAAACATGGTTCAGTTTAAAATCATCGGTCCTGACAACTCAAACTCCCAGGAATCACTCACACATCCGCATCCACAAAAAGCCTCAAGAATTCGTCCTTGACATGCCAGGACATATTGCACAAAATTACTGTTATTTTCATCACTTAAACTTTGTCGTCATAACTAATAAAGTAAAATGCATCAAATCTAATAGATTGCATTTAGGAAATGGGCTCAAAATATTCAAAATGTATAAATATACCATATGGGGTTCACTTTCTTTGTTTACTGAATGCACTGAAGTCTTCGGATACCGTTAAATTGTAAAAAAAAAAAAAAAAAAGAAAGCCATAAGAACATATTAGCACTCTTAAGTTGTTATGCGTTTAATTCCAGACAAAATACTTTTCAAATCCATACTTATTTGAAATCAAAGACCAGTACATGGCATAGAAAACAGGACTGTTAGTTCAAACAGAGAGCACTGCGATTCTGAAAACAAACTTTACACTCTTCCCAGTGCTTCTCATGTTATCTGAAAATAAATCAAGAGTCTTCAAATAGAAATGAAAATACTGTCAGCAAGAGTGTCTACAGTGGTCTGGGGAGAGATTGGGAGCTCCCGGGTCTTTGTCTCTCTCTCTCTCAGATGTGTGTTCATGTAGTAAAGACAGACCAGAGCCAATCAGCAATGAGGTGCGTTCTGTTTAATGGAACTTCCGTTTCAGTTTAATGCAGTCCTTTCAGTAAGATCCATAGCGATCCTGAACACACACACACGATCAGATGGAGTTAATACAGCTGATGTGGAAGTGTTATATGTGTGTGTGTGTGTGTGTGTGTGTATATGAGAGAGGGAGAAGACTGAAATATGTGCGTTCACCTGAATGGTATTCATAACTCCGTTAGCCAGCACTGCCATCTTCCCTGCAACAGTCTTCACACCTTGCTTGAACTGGGCGATGTCAGGACCGGAGGGAAGCACGCTGTCAAATCCTGATGAGCCTACAGCGATGTACATGAATGAAACCGAATGGGCGCCACAGTCTCGTTATATAATACGGCACAAAAATATAAAGGCTTTTGCCCATTTTATAATCTAATTAACATGAAGTAAACAATATTGCTAAAAACAGAAGTGTTTACCAGTGGAACGGACACCGTCATCACCAAACAGATCAGCAGAGCTGATGGAGGTGCTTCCAGTCATGCTTTCTAGACGAGTCTTTGCTTCATACTAGGGAGAAAAAATAATATATATATCCATATCCATAAAACAATACTGTAAATGGATATTATTTAAAAATAATAATATATATATATATATATATATGTGTGTGTGTTAAAATACATGACATTAATGTATACATTTAAATTATTACAAATTTGTGGACATTTTTGTAGAAACCATGTTACACTACCATTCAAATGTTTGGGGTAAGATTTAATACATTTTATTCGTCAAGGACAAATTAAATTGATCAAAAGTGATAAAGACATTCATAAATTCTGAAATTAATGCTGTACTTTTGAACCTTCTATTAATCTAAGAATCCTGAAAAAAAAAAGGTTTTCACAAAAATATTATATAATCATTAAAAAAATGACAATTTACAATAAAAAAAAATTTTATTCTGTAGATTACAAATAATTGTAAAACAATGAAAATATTTTCAGTAATGTACTATAAAATATTTTATAATATATAAATAAACCATATATAAAACGTGTATAAAAAGGTAAAATTACATAATTTTATATAATACAAATATATATTCAAATGTTATAAATAGAAATTGTGTATATGTATTACTATTATAATTAAATAACAAAATACACATAAATGTATATTATAATATACATTTTATATAAATATGAACATTAAAATCCTTCATAATATTTAATTACAGATAAAATGTGTAAAAAAAAAAAAAATAATAATATTTATATGTAGAAATAAAATGAAAGAAAAAAAAAGGATGTGAAAAATTAGTGTCAAAACCGCCAGTCAGTCTCAGAACTCAAGCTCTAGTGGGCTCACTGTACCTCTGGGTTGCTCTCACGGCCGAAGAACATGTCCGATGAGATTGCTTTAGCATTGGTAAACTTCTGTCGTGCTTCGCTGGACTCTGTGAGTCTTTATGAGACCACATAAAACGGGAGACTTTTCAGACATGCACTCCAACTTCGCCTCAGTGCCCGGCGCTAATCAGACGAGCGCAGAAAAGGTACAGGTGATGAGGGAGCTTCAGTAGAACAACAGTGAACGAGATGTTGTCAGGCCATATGTCAGAAAAATAAATTTTCCTGTCCTGTCGGCTCTTATACTGTGCTCGTAGACCGTGCTCTTCAATTGCACACACAAATGTGGCGGCTCGTGCTGAAGCCTGTATCATTTCATATTAAAGCGCAAAAGAAACTATGAGCATGCAATGACGTAGTGATGTCGTCAGTTAAATCATGAAGTTACCAAAAAGGCGATTGCATGCAATGCAAGTGAGTCAGATTTAAGAACATATCTCTGAAATGCAGTTTTTCAAAACTGTCCTGGAGCAGCAGCATCTAACACACCCGATTCAACTCGTCAGCTCATTAGTAGAGACTTTAAGACCTGAAGAGGGTCAGAAAAGGTCAAGAGTTGCGAGAAAATACGATCCGCGTCATGTTCAGCAGCGGCAGCCAATATAACCTAATAACCAGCTGCTGTGATGTCTGTTCATCAAAGAACAAAAGAAGAAAAAAAGAGGAAATCAATGACTTTTGTAGCTTTAAGGGTTAATCTATATTTAATTTAGAATTTAGAGTTTGATAACTTAATTCAATTTCTGTATATATTTCCTACATGCTGAAAGGCACAGGTAGCTAAATATGATATTTATTATAATGGGTTTATGTAAAGATTGTTTTAAGTTCACTTAAATTAGAGGTTGTTATTTCTAGTCTAATAAATGTTAAAATTGATAGCTCTCAATTATACTGTAATGTTGAACGGCTAGTCAATGGTTAAATATTAGGGCAAAAAATTCATAGAGACATCTGTAGTATTGGTATAAGTGATACTCACCTTCAGTTATAAAAAAGATGCCATTAAATAAATATTAAAAAAACATTACATTAATTTGAAGAAATTGCAATATAAAAGTATATTTAAAGACTGTAATGTTAGGTTGGATTAATCACGATTCATTTTATTTATTTTTTTAAATAGAGTGATTCATTTGTAAAAATATTTTAATCAATTGACAGCACTTATATAAATGTACATTTAATTGCATTTATATTTATTCTATTGATCCGTCATACACACACACGTATATTTATGTACAGGTGCATCTCAATAAATTAGAATGTCGTGGAAAAGTTCATTTATTTCAGTAATTCAACTCAAATTGTGAAACTCGTGTATTAATAAATTCAATGCACACAGACTGAAGTAGTTTAAGTCTTTGGTTATTTTAATTGTGATGATTTTGGCTCACATTTAACAAAAACCCACCAATTCACTATCTCAACAAATTAGAATATGGTGACATGCCAATCAGCTAATCAACTCAAAACACCTGCAAAGGTTTCCTGAGCCTTCAAAATGGTCTCTCAGTTTGGTTCACTAGGCTACACAATCATGGGGAAGACTGCTGATCTGACAGTTGTCCAGAAGACAATCATTGACACCTTGACATCCTAGGGTAAACCACAAACATTCATTGCCAAAGAAGCTGGCTGTTCACAGAGTGCTGTATCCAAGCATGTTAACATGTTAACAAGTGGAAGGAAAAAGTGTGGAAGAAAAAGATGCACAACCAACCGAGAGAACAGCAGCCTTATGAGGATTGTCAAGCAAAATCAATTCAAGAATTTGAGTGAACTTCACAAGGAATGGACTGAGGCTGGGGTCAAGGCATCAAGAGCCACCACACACAGACGTGTCAAGGAATTTGGCTACAGTTGTCGTATTCCTCTTGTTAAGCCACTCCTGAACCACAAACAACGTCAGAGGCGTCTTACCTGGGCTAAGGAGAAGAAGAACTGGACTGTTGCCCAGTGGTCCAAAGTCCTCCTTTCAGATGAGAGCAAGTTTTGTATTTCATTTGGAAACCAAGGTCCTAGAGTCTGGAGGAAGGGTGGAGAAGCTCATAGCCCAAGTTGCTTGAAGTCCAGTGTTAAGTTTCCACAGTCTGTGATGATTTGGGGTGCAATGTCATCTGCTGGTGTTGGTCCATTGTGTTTTTTGAAAACCAACGTCACTGCACCCGTTTACCAAGAAATTTTGGAGCACTTCATGCTTCCTTCTGCTGACCAGCTTTTTGAAGATGCTGATTTCATTTTCCAGCAGGATTTGGCACCTGCCCACACTGCCAAAAGCACCAAAAGTTGGTTAAATGACCATGGTGTTGGTGTGCTTGACTGGCCAGCAAACTCACCAGACCTGAACCCCATAGAGAATCTATGGGGTATTGTCAAGAGGAAAATGAGAAACAAGAGACCAAAAAATGCAGATGAGCTGAAGGCCACTGTCAAAGAAACCTGGGCTTCCATACCACCTCAGCAGTGCCACAAACTGATCACCTCCACGCCACTCCGAATTGAGGCAGTAATTAAAGCAAAAGGAGCCCCTACCAAGTATTGAGTACATGTACAGTAAATGAACATACTTTCCAGAAGGCCAACAATTCACTAAAAATGTTTTTTTATTGGTCTTATGAAGTATTCTAATTTGTTGAGATAGTGAATTGGTGGGTTTTTGTTAAATGTGAGCCAAAATCATCACAATTAAAAGAACCAAAAACTTAAACTACTTCAGTCTGTGTGCACTGAATTTATTTAATACACGAGTTTCACAATTTGAGTTGAACTTTTCCACGTAATTGTGGTGATTTTGGCTCACATTTAACAAAACCCCACCAATTCACTATCTCAACAAATTAGAATATGGTGACATGCCAATCAGCTAATCAACTCAAAACACCTGCACAGGTTTCCTGAGCCTTCAAAATGGTCTCTCAGTTTGTTCACTAGGCTACACAATCATGGGGAAGACTGCTGATCTGACAGTTGTCCAGAAGACAATCATTGACATCCTTCACAAAGAGGGTAAGCCACAAACATGCATTGCCAAAGAAGCTGGCTGTTCACAGAGTGCTGTATCCAAGCATGTTAACAGAAAGTTGAGTGGAAGGAAAAAGTGTGGAAGAAAAAGATGCACAACCAACCAAGAGAACCGCAGCCTTATGAGGATTGTCAAGCAAAATCGATTCAAGAATTTGAGTGAACTTCACAAGGAATGGACTGAGGCTGGGGTCAAGGCATCAAGAGCCACCGCAAACAGACGTGTCAAGGAATTTGGCTACAGTTGTTGTATTCACTCTTGTTAAGCCACTCCTGAACCACAGACAACGTCAGAAGCGTTGATGCAGATGAGCTGAAGGCCACTGTCAAAGAAACCTAGGCTTCCATACCACCTCAGCAGTGCCACAAACTGATCACCTCCATGTCACGCCGAATTGAGGCAGTAATTAAAGCAAAAGGAGCCCCTACCAAGTATTGAGTACATGTACAGTAAATGAACATACTTTCCAGAAGGCCAACAATTCACTAAAAATGTTTTTTTATTGGTCTTATGAAGTATTCTAATTTGTTGAGATAGTGAATTGGTGGGTTTTTGTTAAATGTGAGCCAAAATCATCACAATTAAAAGAACCAAAGACTTAAACTACTTCAGTCTGTGTGCATTGAATTTATTTAATACACGATTTTCACAATTTGAGTTGAATTACTGAAATAAATGAACTTTTCCACGACATTCTAATTTATTGAGATGCACCTGTATGTGACAGATCAATAGAATTAACAGAATAATTTATACATTTATCTATATAAAAGCAGTTCAAAAAGTACTCATATTTAATTTTAAATAATATAAAGTGCAATTTTTATTACAATACATTTAACTGGATTATGTCAGTACCATAATATTAAAATAAAAATGTTATTCTCATGAATGAGAACTAGGATTATGCTTTTACAGTTGCAATTATGCAATTACAGTACATATAAATACAGTAAAAATTTTATAACAATACATTTAACTGAATTATTTCAGTGCCATAATATTAAGTCAATTGTGCTTACTTGTTATGAAACTATAATTATGAGTAAAATATAATTCGATTTTGAGATGAAATATGACCCAGACATGTTGTTCACAGATTGTGAAATTCATTAAAACTCTTAAATAAATGCTGCAGTTAAGTGTCAACTGTCATCTGTTTTTATATCTCCTGCTATAATAAAGAGAATTGAGTAACTTCAATAAAAAAAAAAAATTAAATTCCGAATAATTACTGGTTTTCTTTAGTTTTAGGCAGAGCCAGTTTCTGTATAGTGCCGCAAGACTGACACCTACTGACTAAAACTGAACACTGCAAGATCAGGAAGTACAATTCCCTCAACAGGAAGTGACTGAGGGCACTGATTGTTCACCTACCCCTTTCTTTGCAGTGGCTGGCTTCTTCTTTCCTATAATGGAGGGTTTCACTTCTGAAAACAGACAGCATAGTCAGAGAAAGGGAAACAGGAAACCATGTTCTCCTAGATTATTCCAGAGAACACAACTTCTCCAGACAAGGATCATTAGTGCATGGCGACAGAGCCAACAGTGCCCTGAGAAATATAATGCCGGCAAAGCCTGAGGAAAAGAAAGAGGTCACACCTCACATAATCAATTCGATTATCAGAGCAAGAGTGCATTTAAAGTGTACACATGAACACTGGGAACATTCCTGCAGCATTACTATTACATATTGATCCAATGAGTCCATAAATTAGCCGAAAATTGGGGCGTCTGGAAGCTTTGTGCTAAGACGACTGCTGAAACTGGTTTTAAGATTTACATCCACTGCATCCTGATCAACAATGAAAAGCCGCTCTAATCTCAATCCAGACCAGAAAAACACAGAAGAGCTCTGGGTCCACTCTGGAAAGTGCATGAGCGCACTTTATCAGATTAGAAAACCCTACATTACTTTTTTTTGTCAGCGAGTAACTTTACACACCAACTATGGGAAAGTGGGACAAGATATGCCACTTTTGAGTAGAATAGGAGGGAATAGTTCACCCAAAAATTTCAAGTTCAAGTTCAAACAGCTGATAAAAACATCACAATAATCCACGCGATTGTTTTGAACCGTTTCTGCTCTGTGCATATTTCTCTCCTGATTCAGAAAAGGACTCATTTTAGGGGGGAAAAAAAGATAGCTTGATGGATGTGTTTCTTATAAACGTGCAGCTTTAATTGGTGGACTGGAGTGGTGTGGATTATTGTGATGTTTTTATCAGCTGTTTGGACTCTCATTCTGACGGCACCCATCCACTGCAGAGGATCCACTGGAGAGTTCTACATTTCTCTGTATCTGTTCAAATGAAGAAACAAACTCGGGTCACAAAAAGTGGTTCAGTGACAACTTGCCCCACTTTAGGAGTCAGAACTGGCAAATACTCAGCAAGTAAGAATAATTACACAGCATATAGGTTAGTTCTGCTATAAATACATATAATAGAGACGTCAATAATAGCAGAAATGTTCGTAGTTGATAGTCATTAAAATGATCAATTTCAAGTAATGTTCCAGGTTCAATAGAAGTGGAGCCCAAAATATACTTAAGTTTTTATGTGTAAACTAAGGTATGAATAAGTGCACAAAGTTTATCATCAGCATATTATGTGTACTTTATGCGCACAGCCAAATTTTGCATACTTTGTACGCCCAGCCCATACATGTGCAACAACAATTGACCCTTTTCACATTTCTGTGGTTCTCAGAAGCAGAAGTTGTCATAGCGGAGTGAATTTATATAATTTTTGGTTTTCTGTGTTCCCTAATAGCAAAAGAAAAAAAACAATCCATGATAGCGTTTCAGTGACATTCCAAAAGAAAAAGAATTGAGAGATTGATTACATTGGTCAGAACAGAGAAAGATGTCAAATCTGCCGTCACTCCCTCAGCCAAGTGTTAGAAACACTCACACAGCAGCATTAAAAATTTACAAAATTATTATTCTTTTTTTTAAAGTACATATTTTGTTAAATGAAAATATATATATAAAATATGTGGGGAATTAAGAGATACCCACAACTAGTTTAAGCGAGTACAAAGGCATTTTTATTAATAAAATATATATATATATATATAAAATATCGCGGACACTATCTAGTCCGCACATGTCACACTATCAAATGGAGAATCCTTATAAAGGCTATGTTTTTAGCTGTACGTGTGTGTTTGTGTCAAAACTGAATTATACTTTGGGCTTTAAGCTCTATTAACAGCATGTATTTCATAATGTTGATCAGCATTGAATTACTCAATTTTAAATTAAATCCCAGTCAACAATTGTGTCAGTGCAATATACACTGACACCCTGAATAGATCTGAATTGGTAAGAAAATGCATTATTATTTAAAAGCAGTAAAGACTATTTTTACGGTAACACCAAGCTTTTAAAATATGATCAGTTTTGCAGTAATATTATGATAAAGAGGAAGGGGTGGTGCCAAAGAGGCACACACACTTCTGCTGACCAGCTTTTTGAAGATGCTGATTTCATTTTCCAGCAGGATTTGGCACCTGCCCACACTGCCAAAAGCACCAAAAGTTGGTTAAATGAGCATGGTGTTGGTGTGCTTGACTGGCCAGCAAACTCACCAGACCTGAACCCCATAGAGAATCTATGGGGTATTGTCAAGAGGAAGATGAGAGACACCAGACCCAACAATGCAGATGACCTGAAGGCCGCTATCAAAGCAACCTGGGCTTCCATTACACCTGAGCAGTGCCACAGGCTGATTGTCTCCATGCCACGCCGCACTGATGCAGTAATTCATGCAAAAGGAGCCCCTACCAAGTATTGAGTACATGTACAGTAAATGAACATACTTTCCAGAAGGCCAACAATTCACTAAAAATGTTTTTTTATTGGTCTTATGAAGTATTCTAATTTGTTGAGATAGTGAATTGGTGGGTTTTTGTTAAATGTGAGCCAAAATCATCACAATTAAAAGAACCAAAGACTTAAACTACTTCAGTCTGTGTGCATTGAATTTATTTAATACACGATTTTCACAATTTGAGTTGAATTACTGAAATAAATGAACTTTTCCACGACATTCTAATTTATTGAGATGCACCTGTATGTGACAGATCAATAGAATTAACAGAATAATTTATACATTTATCTATATAAAAGCAGTTCAAAAAGTACTCATATTTAATTTTAAATAATATAAAGTGCAATTTTTATTACAATACATTTAACTGAATTATGTCAGTACCATAATATTAAAATAAAAATGTTATTCTCATGAATGAGAACTAGGATTATGCTTTTACAGTTGCAATTATGCAATTACAGTACATATAAATACAGTAAAAATTTTATAACAATACATTTAACTGAATTATTTCAGTGCCATAATATTAAGTCAATTGTGCTTACTTGTTATGAAACTATAATTATGAGTAAAATATAATTCGATTTTGAGATGAAATATGACCCAGACATGTTGTTCACAGATTGTGAAATTCATTAAAACTCTTAAATAAATGCTGCAGTTAAGTGTCAACTGTCATCTGTTTTTATATCTCCTGCTATAATAAAGAGAATTGAGTAACTTCAATAAAAAAAAAAAATTAAATTCCGAATAATTACTGGTTTTCTTTAGTTTTAGGCAGAGCCAGTTTCTGTATAGTGCCGCAAGACTGACACCTACTGACTAAAACTGAACACTGCAAGATCAGGAAGTACAATTCCCTCAACAGGAAGTGACTGAGGGCACTGATTGTTCACCTACCCCTTTCTTTGCAGTGGCTGGCTTCTTCTTTCCTATAATGGAGGGGTTTACTTCTGGAAACAGACAGCATAGTCAGAGAAAGGGAAACAGGAAACCATGTTCTCCTAGATTATTCCAGAGAACACAACTTCTCCAGACAAGGATCATTAGTGCATGGCGACAGAGCCAACAGTGCCCTGAGAAATATAATGCCGGCAAAGCCTGAGGAAAAGAAAGAGGTCACACCTCACATAATCAATTCGATTATCAGAGCAAGAGTGCATTTAAAGTGTACACATGAACACTGGGAACATTCCTGCAGCATTACTATTACATATTGATCCAATGAGTCCATAAATTAGCCGAAAATTGGGGCGTCTGGAAGCTTTGTGCTAAGACGACTGCTGAAACTGGTTTTAAGATTTACATCCACTGCATCCTGATCAACAATGAAAAGCCGCTCTAATCTCAATCCAGACCAGAAAAACACAGAAGAGCTCTGGGTCCACTCTGGAAAGTGCATGAGCGCACTTTATCAGATTAGAAAACCCTACATTACTTTTTTTTGTCAGCGAGTAACTTTACACACCAACTATGGGAAAGTGGGACAAGATATGCCACTTTTGAGTAGAATAGGAGGGAATAGTTCACCCAAAAATTTCAAGTTCAAGTTCAAACAGCTGATAAAAACATCACAATAATCCACGCGATTGTTTTGAACCGTTTCTGCTCTGTGCATATTTCTCTCCTGATTCAGAAAAGGACTCATTTTAGGGGGGAAAAAAAGATAGCTTGATGGATGTGTTTCTTATAAACGTGCAGCTTTAATTGGTGGACTGGAGTGGTGTGGATTATTGTGATGTTTTTATCAGCTGTTTGGACTCTCATTCTGACGGCACCCATCCACTGCAGAGGATCCACTGGAGAGTTCTACATTTCTCTGTATCTGTTCAAATGAAGAAACAAACTCGGGTCACAAAAAGTGGTTCAGTGACAACTTGCCCCACTTTAGGAGTCAGAACTGGCAAATACTCAGCAAGTAAGAATAATTACACAGCATATAGGTTAGTTCTGCTATAAATACATATAATAGAGACGTCAATAATAGCAGAAATGTTCGTAGTTGATAGTCATTAAAATGATCAATTTCAAGTAATGTTCCAGGTTCAATAGAAGTGGAGCCCAAAATATACTTAAGTTTTTATGTGTAAACTAAGGTATGAATAAGTGCACAAAGTTTATCATCAGCATATTATGTGTACTTTATGCGCACAGCCAAATTTTGCATACTTTGTACGCCCAGCCCATACATGTGCAACAACAATTGACCCTTTTCACATTTCTGTGGTTCTCAGAAGCAGAAGTTGTCATAGCGGAGTGAATTTATATAATTTTTGGTTTTCTGTGTTCCCTAATAGCAAAAGAAAAAAAACAATCCATGATAGCGTTTCAGTGACATTCCAAAAGAAAAAGAATTGAGAGATTGATTACATTGGTCAGAACAGAGAAAGATGTCAAATCTGCCGTCACTCCCTCAGCCAAGTGTTAGAAACACTCACACAGCAGCATTAAAAATTTACAAAATTATTATTCTTTTTTTTAAAGTACATATTTTGTTAAATGAAAATATATATATAAAATATGTGGGGAATTAAGAGATACCCACAACTAGTTTAAGCGAGTACAAAGGCATTTTTATTAATAAAATATATATATATATATATAAAATATCGCGGACACTATCTAGTCCGCACATGTCACACTATCAAATGGAGAATCCTTATAAAGGCTATGTTTTTAGCTGTACGTGTGTGTTTGTGTCAAAACTGAATTATACTTTGGGCTTTAAGCTCTATTAACAGCATGTATTTCATAATGTTGATCAGCATTGAATTACTCAATTTTAAATTAAATCCCAGTCAACAATTGTGTCAGTGCAATATACACTGACACCCTGAATAGATCTGAATTGGTAAGAAAATGCATTATTATTTAAAAGCAGTAAAGACTATTTTTACGGTAACACCAAGCTTTTAAAATATGATCAGTTTTGCAGTAATATTATGATAAAGAGGAAGGGGTGGTGCCAAAGAGGCACACACACACTCAAATTAAGTATCAGTCAAGCGCAGAACCCATGCTGCTTCGTTCTGATCAGCCAATAGGCATCCTGCCATTTCAAAATCATTCAAATCACCTTCAGGAGACTCTTCAGACGTCAATCTCATTGAGTCATCTACATTAACAGAACAGACAGTAGGCTTTCAATTCATTTGCAAAGAATGTTGCAGAATTACATTTGTTGGCTTGCTATTACACATACACATGATTTTAAGAGCCTTAAGTACATAGTTATGTGTTTTTGTCATATTATTTATAAAATGTTTTTTAAACCATGCAATTTTACAAGTACCATAGCACTTTTTTACTTCATTTCATAGCATGGGATACTTCATTAGTTTTCCAAACAGGTCCTGGAGCTTGACTTACTTAGTGATTCACCAATGTTTGGTGAGAAAATACTTCCAAAATAATATGGGGAATTGGGTGGTGAAGAGAGAAACTGAAACATTGGGTGTTGTGTTGGTAATGTACATTCCTCCTGAGCGCTCAAACACACAATCCAGGAAACACTCACCTATTGTGGCTTTAGGACTTGTGCTCAGTCCTTCAATGCTCGGACCCTCTTCAGGTTCTGGTTCACATGGACAAGAAATGATTAAATATAAAAGTACTGACAATGAAACGCATGTGTTATGATATGTAATGTGGTCCACTCACGAGTGCTGGTTTCTGAACTCTTAAGATTGCTCTGCTCCAGTTGAGGGGTTATGGCTCCATTCTCATCCATTAGGGATGGGGAAGCTATGTTCCAACTGTTGGCAGGCTGCAGGTAACAGAACAATTATCAAATTTAACACATCAAGCCATAATAATAATGGCATATCTGCACGAGCACAAATTTAAAGAGAGTTCACCCGAAACTGAACATCAACATCATTTTCAGTCATTCACAATAACAGAATATGGACTTGACTTAAAATGTAAGAGAACATAAAAACATCACTTGATTACTAACTGATTAAGTGTTAAATAGTATTCTTTAATTTAATGCGAGGTCATATAAAACACAGTATAGTGTAATAATTGTTTAGGAATTTCTCTAAAAAGAAACTGCTAGATTTACAATGGTAATAACTGTGGAACCTCACCAAAGTCTGTGAAAAGGGTTCAATACATAATTCTCTGATATTTCTAGGTTTCTCTGACTGTGAGAATCCTGTTACCAGGTAAACTGGTCCGCCCTGAATTATCAGTCAAACTCTTTTTTTAAATAAACACAATAAATAAGTGCTCCTTTAGACAATAAAACTCTAACCATTTATAATTCAAAATGCACAAATCTGTGTGTCCTACCTGTGTGTGCTCATCAAAGAAGTCAGTCTCTCTCTTCTCTGTAGGTGATGGCTGAGCACAGCTTGAGTTGTCAATCCACAGCTAAATGGTGAAAAGGAAAAATCATCTAAATAAATGTCCTGAAAGCAGCTCTCCAAATACAGTGCGTATTTGTGCTGTTGTGCTATCTACGTAGCTATGTAACGTGGACATTGTTCAGTGACTCAAGTTCAAAGTTTATTCAATATAACAAACACCACAGCTGCATATAAAAAGATGACATCCGAATATCTCTTTGCATTACTTTACATAACTAAACAAATGTGTAGTTCTCGGAATTATTGGGGTTTGGAAAGTAAACATTCAGGTTACTTATAAACACAGGCCTGTTGTAATAAAACCCACACATGATGTCCAAAGTAAAATCTTGAAGCAAAGCCAGTTTGAAAGCGCATGTTAATAGCATGACACGAAAACATCTTTAAATAACCAATGCTGACAACAAATCCACAGGGCATAGTTCATTTTCTTGGAAGAGATAATGCTGGAACAGTATGAGATTCGTATACTCACATCAGTGCCATACTTGGAGAGCGCAGCGTTGGCAAGCTGTCGAATCTTCTCTCTGTACATCTGAGCCGCACGACTGTTATACTTCGCATTGGTGTCATTGGTGGTACACCCATGCTGGCAGAAAAACCCCATCTGTGCACAAAGAAAACATGGGAGTGATGAAGTGATGTAACATGCACAGTGTCTACAGTATAGGCTAAGTTTTAAAGGCAGAACTGATGCAACTGCATGCATACTATACGGTAGGAAAAAGAAGAACTAAGCACGTTGGTTTGTTTGTATTTAACACCATGCCAGCTTCTGTGGCTATTTTCATGGAGAGAAATTTTTTTTTGCTAAAACTCTAAAACTGTGTCTGGCTTAACTCGGTTTAAAAAAAAAAAAAAAAAGTTCTCACAGGGTTAAAACCAGCACAATCGAATAAAACATGAGTCAGGGATAAAGGGACTAACCGCGTTGGCATTTCCTCCAACCTGCATACATCTCAGCTGAAACCAGCTCCAGTTGGAATCCAGCTCTGTGGATCTGAAAAGACAATATTCTACGCTTTAACTCACCCTCGAACTCTTGCGAACGAATGAATGTGACATTCTGTAACACCATGGGTGAATAAAAACATTGACAGACATTCACATGACGGCATAATTTAACAATTAGAGAAAACAATAGAAGTCCAGACTGACCTGATAAAGCTCAAGTGAACTCCCAAGGAGCGATGTATCCCAGAACAGTCAATGCACAGAAACACTCCATACGGAATACTGGCCCAACTCGGGTTCTTAGCAGCACAGTCAAAGCAGGCCTAAAAACAAACACACCACTTTATTAAAACTGCCTCATAAAAAAAACTGTGTAAACTACTGTAAAATTCCTGTCCTCAAAATGACATATGTCTTCACATGTCCTCTCCAGGTTAATAACATGGGCTCCATGCTATTAAATAGTTGAAATGCACTTGAAGACTGCAGACAGACAGATGTTCCATTTTTATGTACAGGTGCATCTCAATAAATGAGAATGTCGTGGAAAATTTCATTTATTTCAGTAATTCAACTCAAATTGTGAAACTCGTGTATTAAATAAATTCAATGCACACAGACTGCACTTTCCAGCAGGCCAACAATTCACTAAAAAAAAATTTTTTATTGGTCTTATGAAGTATTCTAATTTGTTGAGATAGTGAATTGGTGGGTTTTTGTTAAATGTGAGCCAAAATCATCACAATTAAAAGAACCAAAGACTTAAACTACTTCAGTCTGTGTGCACTGAATTTATTTAATACACGATTTTCACAATTTGAGTTGAATTACTGAAATAAATGAACTTCTCCACGACATTCTAATTTACTGAAATGCACCTATATATAAATAATGAGAATAAAAGTTTAAAAATACGTCCAACTAATCTGAATGTACATTAACCCGCGATTTCATGCCCTAATATACATATTTTACAAATATGAATGAGTTCGATCCATCTTTGGGACATTCTAGACAGGCTTCTCCGCGGGTTTTGAGGTACATTATTACAGGATGAGTCATTTTCCATCGCCATTGCGTCAGTCTCGTGAAACAGACAGCCGGTAATCGAGGGCTTTCTTTCAAGGCGGCTCCTTTAGTCCTAATAGCTTGTTAATTAGGACTAATAGCTTGTTAATATCAAGTCATTAGTGTTTGACAGCTTGAAACAGGTGTGTTTTTCAGGTGTGATGCTGGCAGTAAACATGATGTGCTGGATGAGACCCGGGCCTCATCAACACCGGCTTAGCGACAAACAAATGACACGTAATCCCACACGAAACACTCATATGGATGTCTCAGAACAGGCCAGAACGACAATGAAAACATTCACAGCTCGATTTCAGTAAGACCTGGTGTGTTACCTTGTTTGTAGGTATGGAGCGCAAACGTTTAAAAATGGTGAGAATTTCTGTCTTGTTCGGTTCCGACGCCATCTTTGCCAACTGAGCAGCAGCGAAAACAGACACCAGAGAGGATTACAAAACCGGAAGTGATGTTGGTGGAAAATACAGATCGCTTATAATATATATATATATATACACTAATAACAGAATAAGCTATATGTCCTAAAAACGTGAAAATACATATACATCTAATAGTATAAAAATGGGAGAATCGGTATATTAGTAAAAGTTACTTTTTAGACGTATGCACCTGGAGGTTTTTATTATTTTTAAGAAACGTAAATCTGCATTCATAAATCAAAAATCGATTAAAAACGTAATTAAAGCATTCATTACAAAAATCGGAATTTTCTTAACTTAACGTTAGTGGATCCAATCTGACGTTGCGTCACTTCCTCATTGTGCCACTGACGTGTCTGATTGTGCGTCGAGTCTTCATTCAGCGCTGCGCACGTTCACTCGAGCGCGGGCCAACTCTGGAGCACTTATTTATTTATTTTTATTTTTTTTACACGTTTTCGTTTTATGTTGAACGGTGTTTGTTCTGTTCCTCGTAGTATTGGGCTCGTTCGTGAGTGGCAAAGATGCTGGACTTCTTCGCCATCTTCAGTAAAGGGGGGATCGTGTTGTGGTGTTTCCAGGGGGCCGGAGTGGCCGAGTCCTTCACCGGGCCCGTCAACGCTCTCATCCGCGCCGTCATCCTGCAGGTAACCCGTCCAGTCAGCGTAGCAACAGTCCGGCCCAGCAAACACACGGGCGGAGCTGTGAGGGGTGATGTCGGTGACTGTAGTTGCTGTGTAGGAGGATGTAAAATAGCTCGAATATTGACTTACAGATGCGTTTGAGTCGGAGTTTGTGCGTGTTGGACCAGCCTAGACAACCAGAGAGAGCTCAAAGTAGACGCTTTTCATGTTTTGTTTATAATTATCTTATTACTATTCCTTGCAAAATTGTATATGGGAAAAAGGGTTTAAGCATAAAAGCAATAAGTGTAATACTGCTTTAAATTGTTGTTGCCCCCCCCCCCAAAATTAAAAAGTTTTCATACTTTTTAATTTTATATTTAAATAGCATACGTTTTCCCCTGATTTACAGAAGAAACCCACTCAAATGTAATTCAGTGTAACAATCTTGTCAGGCATATTTACAACAAAAATCAATTTATGACATATATTAAAAAACGAATTACTTAAACCCCAAATACTAATTAGTTGTAATTTTTTAAATGTCCCACTATCCTAGGTTTTGCCCATTTGTCAGTAAGTACTCATTTAAAACGCACCAAATTTAATATGCTCCCTTATTCTTTTATATGTTTTAATATGTACAGGTCAGAATAAGCGTGTTTGAATTTTTACATAAATATTGTGTCGCACTGAATGACAATGTAACATTATTTCAACCAAATTTGTACATTTTATTTTTCAAAAACTTATCTGAAACCTTAATAGTAGACACTTTACTTATATTTAATGTGCTTTCTATGGACATATAATCACTTTTTTGTACATTTCTGATTGATGCGGACATCTTAACGTCTTTGACCCATATTCATAAATGTATGTATATCTATCTAGTTTTCAAGATATTGATATATATATATATTTGAATTCTTTAAAGAACACTAAAAATGTAATTGCTTGTGAGAGTCAATAAAAAAATATTAGGTTTTGCCCATTTGTCAGTAAGTACTCATTTAAAACGCATCAAATTGAATATGCTCCCTTATTCTTTTATATGTTTTAATATGTACAGGTCAGAATAAGCGTGTTGTTTGAATTTTTACATAAATATTGTGTCGCACTGAATGACAATGTAACATTATTTCAACCAAATTTGTACATTTTATTTTTCAAAAACTTATCTGAAACCTTAATAGTAGACACTTTACTTATATTTAATGCTTATTCTTTTATATGTTTTAATATGTACAGGTCAGAATAAGCGTGTTTGAATTTTTACATAAATATTGTGTCGCACTGAATGACAATGTAACATTATTTCAACCAAATTTGTACATTTTATTTTTCAAAAACTTATCTGAAACCTTAATAGTAGACACTTTACTTATATTTAATGTGCTTTCTATGGACATATAATCACTTTTTTGTACATTTCTGATTGATGCGGACATCTTAACGTCTTTGACCCATATTCATAAATGTATGTATATCTATCTAGTTTTCAAGATATTGATATATATATATATTTGAATTCTTTAAAGAACACTAAAAATGTAATTGCTTGTGAGAGTCAATAAAAAAATATAGCTTATAGCACACTGTCAAATCAAGTTTAGTATGTCTTCTTATAAATAATAATAACTCTTATAAAATGATATCATATTATTAGAAAATAATTGTTATATCAGTTTGTTTTATCACAATTATATTTCAATAGCTCACAATTCAGAGGAAAAAAGTCCTGACAATTATGACAAAGTCCTGATCAGCTATTATCTAACTTCAAATGAATCTAGCATGAGAACACATCAAGTGTCTATATTGCAATCCACCGCTTCAAAACGACTTTTGGTCTGTGTTCCAGCCAAGTACAGCATTTCATTTCATTTGATTCATCATGAAATTTCAGATTTAGATTATAGCAACATGTATGTTAAGACATATTTGAAGTTGAATGTTTGTTTTTTGCCTCTCCATTTGCAGGAGAGGAGTGGCAATAACTCCTTCACCCACAATGCCCTCAGTCTTAAATGCAAGCTGGACAATGAGTTTGAGCTTGTGTTTGTGGTGAGTGCTTATTTTCCTCCTTTCAATGCAAATAATGTGCTTCTTCAGATCAGTCAGTGTCCCATGACTCAGCTGTCCGTATGTCTGATTGTGTGCTTCTGCCGTCTCAGGTGGGTTTTCAAAAGATCCTGACGCTGACGTATGTGGACAAGTTCATAGATGATGTCCAGCTGCACTTCAGAGATCGATACAAGAATGAGCTGGAGCAGAGAGGCGCCCTAAAGTTTCTGCTCAATAATTTTGAGTTTGGAGATGACTTCCGCAGACTTCTGCGGTGAGCTAGACCTAAAAAAGCATTTATTGTCTGAAAAAATAATTTTACACACTAAAGCTAAACCTTTCAAAAGGATCAAAATAACTGAAGAATTACCAGTAGAAACAGAGCTGTGTCCACATTGTTATATTATTTTCAGCACTTAAACTCTAGGCATCATCATTATATGATGGGTGTGTTTTGCAGGGAGGCAGAGGGCAGCAGCAAAGCCAAGGCCTCCGTCTCTATGAGGACTTTCAATGAGTCCCAGAAATCCCAGAAAACTGTGAAGTCTATGATTGAGACAAAAGATGGAGACAAAAGCAAGGAGCAAGGAGGCAAGAAAAGTAAAAATGCCAAAAAGGAGGGTGAGAAATGTGAGAGAGGATTAATAAAGGAAACCACCTACGAGAGCCAGTGGCTCTTCCGAAGCTATAGGTTTGTTAATATAACCGTTCTTTCATTTCTTCTCTTCAGCTGAATCAGGAGGGGATCAGGCTAAAGCTGCCTCACAGACTGCCTCGAAAAAAGCTGTGGAGAATGGAAACGAGGGCCTGACCCAAGAGGAGATTATCGAGAGGAACCGTGCCAAGTTCATCAGCAAGCAGTTGGGTGGCGGAAAGCCAGAAAAGTCCAGGTAAGACACTGAATTGTGAGAAAAAGCTTTGTTTGTGGCAAATGAGGCCCTACTTTTGAATTGTGGGCCATATGGGTGTCACAGATCTCAACATGGCTTTCACTAAATCACTTAAACCAACATATTGGTCATCTGATTACATAGTTATAATAATTTATCCTGACTAAAGATGATTTTTAAAGCAGGGTTGTTATCATTAACTAAGGGGGTGTTTACACGATACCTTATTCAACAAAAACCTCTTTAGGCCGTTCATTTACTGAAAACAGAAACTTTTGAAAATGAGTTTCAAAGTGCAAGTTTTTGAAAACGGTATCATCTCTGTGTAAACTACAAAAACATGAATTTGTGAAAACAGTGACGTCGTGCACATGCATATTACGTGTTCAGTGTATAGCTGTTTCCATCACCCTATTTTAATGCGCATTTTGAAGTATCACACGAGTGATGGAAACGCCAAATTTCGAATTCAAATCCCTTAAAGGGATACTCCACCCCAAAATGAAAATTTTGTCATTAATTACTTTCCCCCCCATGTCGTTCCAAACCCGTAAAAGCTTCGTTCATCTTCGGAACACAATTTAGGATATTTTGGATGAAAACCGGGAGGCTTGTGACTGTCCCATTGCCTGCCAAGTAAATTACACTGTCAAGGTCCAGAAAAGTATGAAAGACATCGTCAGAATAGTCCATCAGTAGTTCAACCGTAACGTTATGAAGCGACGAGAATACTTTTTGTACGCGAAGAAAACAAAAATAACAACTTTATTCAACAATTCGTCTCCTCTGTGTCTCTCTGCATCACCATTTTGGAGAATATGCGCTGAATGCAAGCAGCGTACGCTATTGTATGTTAGCCGCGCTGCACGGATGCACAGTTTTCGTTCAAATCAAAGCGTAAATACACGTAGAAAACGTATCCTTGTGTCACGGCTGACACAGAAGAGCGTACGCAGTTTGCGTTCAGCGCATATTCTCCAAAATGGCGCTACGGTGATGCAGAGAGACACAGAGGAGACGAATTGTTGAATAAAGTTGTTATTTTTGTTTTCTTCGCGTACAAAAAGTATTCTCGTCGCTTCATAACGTTACGGTTGAACCACTGATGGCAGATGGACTATTCTGACGATGTCTTTCATACTTTTCTGGACCTTGACAGTGTAAGTTACTTGGCAGTCAATGGGACAGTCACAAGCCTCCCGGTTTTCATCCAAAATAACTTAAATTGTGTTCCGAAGACGAACGAAGCTTTTACGGGTTTGGAACGACATGGGGGGAAAGTGATTAAAGACCATTTTAATTTTGGGGTGGAGTAACCCTTTAATTCGCAAAAAAGTTTTTACGCTGGCTTGAGGTGGTTTTTGACTTGTGTGAAAAAGGATTGATGAGAATAATGGGAGATGAAAATGCATTTTGCGAATAAATTCCTCCAAGCGCATCAAAAAAAGTCATGTGACTGTGCTATGGGCCGGCAAAACCTGACTAACCTGCGGACCGATCTCATTCACAGCATCTGAAATGTTGTTATGGTCATTCGGAAATACACAAGCAAAGTCTTGTCGTCAAAGTATTTCTGTATAATTGCCTCCCAGAAATGTCTTGCACGACTGCGTTCCCAAACAGCAGCATCCACCTCCGAAAGCAATGACCGCATTCATTGTGTTTCGTCTGCTCGCTCTGAGGCGCAAGTCATTTATTATATATGAAAATGATTATATTCTCCTACTTTTCTTAGTGATTTATAGTGCCAGTTTATCAGGAAGTGACAATTTAGTTCTCTTTGACTTGTTGGATGGAAACAATGCTTGTTCGCAAATGTTTTATGCGATATTCCAGTTTTGAGCATAAGTTAAATTCGCAACTTTGGATGGAAACCCGGCTTATAGGTATATTTGTAGGCGCGTAGTGTTTTTTTTTACAAAGTGACATCGCCACCTACTGGCCTGGCATGGATAATACAGCGTTTTTAGTTGTTTTCGTGGATCTGTGTGAATGGGGATCGTTTTGATAACATTGTTCTCTATATGCGAAACTTTTCAAAAATGCAAAGGAAAAACTTTTCTGTTTTTAGTACAGTCGTCGTCATGTTAACATACATTTAAACCATAAAAAAATTAATAACTTGAAATCAAATAAGCATAAAATATTATTAATAATAATACATTTCAACTAGTTAGCAAAGCAACATTTCTAATTTTCGTTTAAGTTAAAATACTAAAATGGTAAACTATTAAATTAAAAAAATGAATCTAATAAAAATGTCAAACACACAACAAAATACGTTTTAAAACTTTAACTAAAATTTAAAGTGAAAATATAAAAATTCTAAATATTAAAAAAACTATATAATAGTATCACATTTTAGTATCATTCACAAGTTTTTATTTTGTTGTATTTCATTTGTAAGTTGCTTTGGATAAAAGCATCCGCTAAATGATTAAATGTCAATTTAAATGTATTGTACAGTAAGTCCCCTAAACCCCAGAAGCCAAAGGGGAAGATGAAGCGGGTGTGGGATATGGGCGGGAAGAGCTTTGGAGAGCTGTAAATAAAAATTGATATAAATTATATAACTTAAAATAAGATATTATAGTTGAAAATGTGTAATAAAATTGTTTAAAAAACATTTGAATAAAATAAAAATGTCTTAAATAGTAAAATTGATATAAATGAATAAGTTTAACAGTACAGTAAAAGAAGCATATTGTGAAATATAAAATAAAAAGTCAAATAAAAATAGATTAAAATGCATAAAAATGATATAAATTAATAATACATGCAACAAAAGTGGAATAAAATTGATTTAAAAATGATTACAATTAATAATTTTAAATAAAATTTGATGAATAAACAAATCTAACAGCACAATATATGTAGAAAAAAAACAAAAATAATCTGATTAAAATAAGGAAAATTTTGATTTAATAAAAATGATATAAATATGTACAACCAACTGTACAGTACTATAGGTATAAAAACTATAGGTATTTTATTTTTATAAAAGAAAATGATTAAAATAAATAAATTCGATTAAATACAAATTTTAAGTTAATTTATTTACATAAAAATTACGTCTAATAGTACAGTAATATAGGTTTTTAAAAAAGCATAACGGAAACAAAATATTTTCCAAATATAATTTTACACATTTAGAATATTAATCTTCCACAGCATTTATACATGGAAAATATATAGCTGCCTTTTAAAATATCTCACATGAGGATGATCATATTTGGGGATTAAAAACCCCACAGCTAGTTATTGATCTTTATAAACCTTGCTCGTGAGCCATAACGTTTTTTTGATTCACGAGTGAGTTGTTTTTTTCAGTCAGTTCTTTTTAATGAATTGAATTGAAAAGTTCACAAATAAGTCTAAATGATTTGGGCCTGATCAAAATAATGCTTAAAGATTCCATTCATCACAAACAACTAGAAACTAGCTGATATACTGTGTATACAGCCTATGTTATAACTTGATCAAACTAATTGCAGTTTGTCTCTTCTTGTTTCTCTAGCCAAGAATGTAGCAGCCGAAATCGCCTCCCAGCTCTGCAACTCTGTGGCCAAGAAACTGGAAGGCAAAGTCATGGGCACTTTCACCAGTGAGTACAGCGCTCAGCTGCTGAACAGCCCGTCCAAACAAGAGCTTTCCCACACACCTGTTTATCTTCTGTCTTGCTTTCTGGCCTTCCTGGATTATTTAGCTCTTCTAAATCTTCTCCTGGCTCCTTCTCTCCAGCTGTGGCCTCTACAGTAAAGCAGGCTCTGCAGGACTCTCTGGTGCAGATCTTGCAGCCCAAGCGGCGTGTGGACATCTTGAGAGACGTGCTAGAGGCTCGTTCTCAGCGCAAACCCTTCGTCATCACCTTCTGTGGGGTGAACGGCGTCGGCAAGTCCACCAACCTCGCCAAGGTAAAACAAAAACAAACAAAACTCACATGGTTCTTCAAATTCTTGAAATTACCCAATAGAAATTTACGGTGTGGAATAACTGGAAATTTACTTTTGTTAAGAAGCGCTTGAAATGAAAAAGAAAAATGTATATGCAGTTGAGAATTTGTATGTTTTCTGGTTTCATGCCAACTGTAAAAAGTTTATGGTTTTTAATGTTTTTGAAAGAAGTCTCATTCTCAACAAGGCTGCATTTATTAAATCAAAAATACTGTAAAAACCGTAATATTGTGAAATAATATTATTACAATTTCAAAGAAATGTTTCCTATTTTAATACATTTTAAAATGTAGTTTATTCCTGTGATGCAAAACTGAATTTTCAGCATTATTTCTTTAGTCTTCACTGTCACATGATCCTTCAGAAATCAATCTAATTTGATTTGGAGCTCAGTTATGATCAATTATTATTGGTGCTCAACTATTAATAATGGTTCTCATTATCATCAATGTTGTAAACCGTTTTTGATGCTTAATATATTTATGGAACCATGAAACATTTTCAGGATTCTTGGATAAATAGAAAGCTCAAAAGAACAGCATTTATTTGAAAAACTTTTTTTGTAACATGAATTTAATGCGTCTTTTGTAAATTAAACGTATCTCTCTTTTTTTTTTTTTTTAAACATGAAATCATAAATATTTAAAATTATTAAGCAGCACAACTGTTTTCAACATTGATAATAAGAAATGTTTCTTGAACAGCAATGTTGAATATAATATAGAGATCATAGGTCATGTGACATGTTTTTTTTTTTTGGTACATATTTCTTATTTGCTGTTCGAGAACTTAAATCAAAAATACTGTAAAAACCGTAATATTGTGAAATAATATTATTACAATTTCAAAGAAATGTTTCCTATTTTAATACATTTTAAAATGTAGTTTATTCCTGTGATGCAAAACTGAATTTTCAGCATTATTTCTTTAGTCTTCACTGTCACATGATCCTTCAGAAATCAATCTAATTTGATTTGGAGCTCAGTTATGATCAATTATTATTGGTGCTCAACTATTAATAATGGTTCTCATTATCATCAATGTTGTAAACCGTTTTTGATGCTTAATATATTTATGGAAACCATGAAACATTTTCAGGATTCTTGGATAAATAGAAAGCTCAAAAGAACAGCATTTATTTGAAATAAACTTTTTTGTAACATGAATTTAATGCGTCTTTTCTAAATTAAACGTATCTCTCTTTTTTTTTTTTTAAACATGAAATCATAAATATTTAAAATTATTAAGCAGCACAACTGTTTTCAACATTGATAATAAGAAATGTTTCTTGAACAGCAATGTTGAATATAATATAGAGATCATAGGTCATGTGACATGTTTTTTTTTTTTGGTACAGATCTCTTATTGGCTGATCGAGAACGGCTTCACGGTGCTCATCGCAGCCTGTGACACCTTCCGCGCGGGAGCCGTGGAGCAGCTGAGGACTCATCAGCGCCGTCTGAACTCTCTGCACCCCCCTGAGAAGCACGGAGGGCAGCCCGCCGTACAGCTCTTCGAGAAGGGCTATGGCAAGGATGCTGCTGGGATCGCCATGGAGGCTATCGCCTTTGGTAAAAAGAAAACCATGTGATTATAGAAGAAATGAAACTTCACAAGGATTCATCTGTTAACACGTCTCTCTCTCTCTGCAGCTCGTAACCAGGGCTTTGACGTGGTGCTGATCGATACCGCCGGCCGGATGCAGGATAACGGTCCTCTGATGACGGCTCTGGCAAAGCTGATCACGGTCAACACCCCGGACCTGGTCCTGTTTGTGGGAGAAGCGCTGGTGGGAAATGAGGCTGTGGATCAGCTGGTAGGTGTAATGACACATAAGGCCTGTAGATGGCACTGCTTCATAATGTGTCATATGAAGTATCCATCTTTGGCCAACAAATGTTTCTGGACAATAAAAAGTGCTTTTGAACTAGGTAGTGCTTGATGTCTCAGAGAGCCGTTTATATACTAAAATAATGGGCTGTTACAAATTCAGTAAATTCTGCTTCCACTTAAATTCAATTGAAAATTGTGGCCAGGATATTGTTCCAAAATGTACACTTGTGTCTTTCAAGGAAGATCGAAAGAATGCCGTGAAAGTGACCAAATTATGACTTTAGACAGGGTTTCTTTTTTTAAATAGAAATTGATACCTTTATTCAACAAGGATGCATTCAATTTATCGAAATTACAGTAAACACATTTATAATCTTACATAAGATTTATATTTAAAATTAGGGATGCACCGAAATTTCGGCCGTGAAAATTATTGGCCGAAAATGGCATTTTTGGTTTTCGTCCGAAAGAGAAAAACAAAAGTACAAATATACTTTATATCATTTAATAAAATAAATAATTACAAAGAATTTTCGGTCCGTTTTCATTTCAGTGCATCTCTATTTAAAACAAATGCTCTTCTTTTTAACTTTATATGCAAAGAATCCTAAAAGTGTGTCATGGTTTGCACTGAATATTAAGCAGTAAAAACCATTTTCAACATTGATAATATTAAGAAATGTTTTATGAGCATCAAATCAGCATATTAGAATGATTTCTGAAGGATCATGCGTCACTGAAGACTGAAGCAGTGTTATTTTAGTATTCTTGAGATACTATTATAGGTTTTATTCATATTTTGAATTATTTTTATATTTTGTTTTCATTTTATTTTGAATTGAAGTTGTCATTTTGTTGTTTTTGACTTTAATTTTTTTTTTGTCGATATAGGTTTTTATTGTTTAAAATACAAAAAAAATATTTTAAATTGTAATGATATTTCACAATATTAGTTTTTATTGTATTTTTGCTCAAATACACGCAGCCACGGTAAGCAAACATCAAAAACAAACAAATAAAATAAATAAATAATCGCACAGACCCCAAGCTATATAATAACAAAAATGGATTGGTCCGTTTGAACTACTTTGAGAAAAGTAACAGGTACAACATGGCAACATCTATGTATAATAACACTGAGAGACTTATGCTGCATTCACGCCATGTCGTAATTACTGTGATTTCGAGATGACAACACATGACATTCTACTCGGAGCTGTTCACACCCTTGGACTCGGAACTATAGCACTTTCAATGCCTAAACATAGCACCCAATGAATCTGAGGTGGTCAGGTGGTAGTGGTACAAGTTGTAGCTCTCAGAAAACTCCCAGTTCACAAGTGGTAATTACGATATGGCGTGAACGCATCTTTAAATCAAACATACACAAGGATAAGTTAACATGGTGTAATTCAGCCAATTAGAAACTATATCTGGGCTATCACAGGATATTCATGATGGTTACCACTCTCTCACTTGTTCTGTTTCTATTGTATCCATCTGCATGTGGGAAACTGATATCTGAAAACCAGTCCTGAGCTTTTCAGAAATATTCCAGGTCATTGTTGATGTAGTGGATGTTTTCTGCTTTGTTGTAGGTTAAATTTAATCAAGCGCTGGCTGATCATTCCAAGACTGACAAACCCAGGCTCATCGACGGCATCGTTCTCACCAAGTTTGACACCATTGATGACAAGGTATGACTCCAGGATCCTTTTTCATGGCCTTTCTAAGGGTGTGTTCACACCTGTCATGTTTGGTTTGATTAAAACGAACTCTGGTGCGATTGCTCTGTTAGTGCGGTTCGTTTGAGTAAGTGTGAACGCTGCCATCCAAACCCTGGTGCGCACCAAACAAGCGGACCGAGACCGCTAAAAAGATGGGTCTCGGTCCGCTTCAAACGAACTCTGGTGAGGTTCGAATGAAATATGAACGCAACACGCACCAAATACTTCTAAACGAACCAAAAACAGGAAGTAAGGACAAGATGCGATGTTGCGCGACATGATTTGACGACGCGGTGTAACCAAAACAAAATGAGCAGAGGGCAAACGTGGAGCAACTATGAGGTAATGTCCCTTTTATGAGCTCCTTTGTTTGCAGGTGGTGAAAATAAAATGATATGTACGCGCAAGAATGAGCGTGCTTACTCCAGCAGACGGCATTAGGTGTGTTCGACTTAAACTTTAAGCCGACCAATCAGGTTGTGAACGTATCACTATGCCTTTAAGGTTCGCTGTCAAAAATGCCAATGTGAACGCTAAGCGGACCAGGACCAAATGTATTGTTTTCCTTTTACTCCAGCAGACGGCATTAGGTGTGTTCGACTTAAACTTTAAGCCGACCAATCAGGTTGTGAACGTATCACTATGCCTTTAGGTTCGCTGTCAAAAATGCCAATGTGAACGCTAAGCGGACCAGGACCAAATGTATTGTTTTCCTTTTTGGTCCGGACCAAACGAACCGAACTACAAGCGTGAACACACCCTAACAGTTTCAAGTTGGAAGTTTTTATGAAATGAATCTTGGTTAGGAGAAACTCTACATTGTTTCCTGTAGGTGGGCGCTGCCATCTCCATGACCTACATCACAGGTCAGCCCATCGTGTTTGTGGGCACCGGGCAGACATACAGCGACCTGCGCAGCCTCAACGCCAGGGCTGTGGTCAGCGCGCTCATGAAGGCCTGAGATGCACCACCCACAAGACCTGCCTCTGCTGCTCCAGCAACGGTTTCGCTACTGCTAGATATGAGACCCTGTGACCCTCTCAGCTTCCCGTGAATGCAGACATTTTGCTTTCCTACAGGTTTAACTGAAATTCAGTTCATATTTAGGATCCTCCTTGTGTTTTGTTCCAGCAAGAAAAAAAAAAAAGTGTTTCAGTTTGAGTGGAAGGAATATCATTTGACTTGATCTCACCTCAGCAACCATTTTTGATTGACATGCAACACAGCCAATCAGACAGCAATGGTTTGGGTTTCATTTAAATAATGAGATAATGGAAAGTATTTTTGCACTTTTCCACATCTGTTCTCTACGAATAAGTGATCTTGTACTTTCTGCCCACCCAAAAAAAGATGGACTGCGATGTTACGCAAATGTTATAAAAGATATATAATATATTCTAAATCTATTTTGTCTACTTTTTATTTGATTAATGTAGGTACATTCAGATGATGGCCCAGCAACCCAAACTCTCATGAAATCACTACCATAGTGCCTCAGCTCATTACATTAGCTGTTGTTCCCAAAACAATTCTGAGCAAACGCTGCCTTTTCTCATTCTTCCTTTTATACTCAGGCTTTTCATGTCTCTGGAGATGAAAAGTATTATAAGATATTGTAAGGTTTGGTGCTTGAGGTTTGAAGGCACCTCAGCAAAGAGTTCTAAAATGCTGCGTATACCAAACTGTCTGAAGCCCTACGAAGTTACATATTTGTTTTAATTCATTAGTGACTGTACTGCCATCTTTTCTTTCAGATCCCTACGCCCTTTTATTTTAGAACAAAGTCAGGTCTTAATTCTCGATCACCTCGTGTTAATTTGCGCTAGCACAATGGCAAGACTGGAGAGCTTCATAGAGAAGATTTGTTGTACTTTGAGAATGTGTAATATTTCTGAAATAAAGCTGCTATAATAGCTTGTAATGACGTGTCTTGTTTGGTACTAGTAGTTCGTAATTGTTTCCTACGCTGCTATTCTCACCAATGCTGAATTCTGTGGAAGCCTGTTTTTCTGCCACAGGGAAAAAAAAATTGAACTGCGACTTTTTCATCTCAATTCAGACTTTTCTTGCCATTCTGAATTTGAAAATGTCAGAATGGCAAGATATAAACTCAAAAATTCTGACTTTTTTTCTCACAATTCCAAGTTTCCATCTCAATTCTCAAATGTTTTTTCCCTCTTAATTCTCTTTTACCTCTAGCAATTCTGTATATTTATATTCTGTTTTTGGACAGCTAGAGTAACCAGAAGCAGATGACACCGGAGGTCTCGCACATTCAAGTTACAAATGGCAGCTATCGCTTGTACTTTAAAAAAAAATAAGGTGGGTAGATGTCATTCCTGAAAACATATTCACTGCAAATTTGGTACCAAACAGATGCTTTATTTTAAAATAGCATTATAAATACCTAAAAGACATTTGTGGACAGAGATGATAAAACCGTGGACCACTGGAGTTAAAATACAAAAGGTTTATAAACGACTGTTTACATTTCTTTTTACCGACCAAGCATTTACAACTAGAAATGGGGACTAACTGTCAGTGTCGAAGTGCAATAAAATGTATTGAAAGCTGTGTAACTTGAGAGGAATGATGGCATTATATCATTCTCCTCATTATTAATCTCGTGACAAGTTCAAGTAGATTCATGGAAGCGGAGATGCTTCTCTAAGTAAAGCCTGAGAAATCACATGAATTTTCATTCACACCTCAGTCACCCTAACGAAGTGTTTATTGCATTTCCTCCTCCTTACAGGACAGATTTAGTAATAAAAGAAATGGTCAGAGTCATATTTCAACCAATAGAACTGTGTGTGTGTATACTGTATATGGAAGCTTCCACAACAGAATAAAAAAAAATTTTTTTTAAAGTAACTGCAACTTTTTTCTAACAAATGTGACTTTTTTTCTTAGAATACTAAGTGTACATCACATTTCTGTATACTGTAATTCTCACAATACTGTATATGGAATCTAGTTTCTGCCACAGAATAAAAAATTTAAAAGGTTATCTTGCCATTCTGATTTATTTTCCTGCATTTGCGAGTTTATATCTAACATTTCTTAGAATAACAAGCATATATCTCGCAATTTTGAGGTTTTATCTTGCAATTCTGACTTTTTTGTTAAAATTGTGAGGAAAAAAGGTGAGATACTGTGAGTCAAAAAGTCAAAATTAGATTTTGTGTGAGTGTATATACAGCATCGCTTTTTGTTGTTTGCAAAAATTATTTGCAAAAGTAATAAACTACATTTTATTAAAATCAGTATTTTAATTCATTATTCAGTACAGCAAATGATATCATTAAACAGAATTGTACTGTACTATGTAAACAGTAAAACATTTTTTTTTTTTTTTTACAGAAATTATTTTTCACATTACCGTAATCAGAATTTGAAGTTGGGCAGTGTTTAAATGTAAGAAAAACAATGTCACAAAATGTATAAATACACATACATATATATATATATATATATATATATATATACACACACACACACACACACACAGTTATTTAGGGGTGAAATATGACATGGACATTTCATGATAATTTTGTGAGGTTCACACAATGACCATTTAAATATTGCTGGTGTATTTACTGTTGTGAAAAACGGGAAGTGAAACTGCATTGCTAAAACAACTCCTGTTCAGCTGTTTTGGTATTTAACAGCTCATGTTTAAGATCAGACTGGTCCTGAACATCATTCTTGGTCCACAACTTCACTTAAAACCACATTAAAAAATATATATATTTCTCCCTCACTCACATGAAGTTTCATAAACATTTTCCGAGTTGCAGGAGTTCACAGTTTGCTTGGTGGTGCTTTTACTCACGCCTTTCCCGTGTGAAGCGGACGAGTACTGGCGGCGCTCGGTTTTAGTATGAGAAAATGAGTCTGCTGTGCGTGAAGATCTAGTCATACCAGATCCGAGCGGAAGGGAGCAGCGGAGCTGTGGAAACGTTCCCAGACTGCCACTTGTGTCACGAGTGGAAGTCTGGACAGGGAGAGAGGAAGAGCTACAATGAAGATCTCGTTACAACAATGCGCATCAGCTGATTTCATACAGTGGGAAGGTGAGAACAACAACAGAAGCCCTTGTGCTGCATTCATGTTTCTATCGTTCTAGAAGCATGCACTGAAGGAAAGAACATGTGGTCATGCTCCAGTCAAATGCCCAAATTGCCTTTAGCATGCAAGCTGGTTGAGGTGCCAACACAAAAGCCGTCCTAACCTTGCAGGAGGTTTTTCTGGGTCGTAAAGCCATTTTGACTTTCTTCGCCTTGTGAGATGGGAGATCCTGAATCAATCCAGCAAATGAATCAGTGAAAAAACACATCAGTTGTATGTAACATATCTAAATAGTGAAGACAACTTACCCCAGCCATTGGTCACCACATCCCGGTTGCAAATCTCATTGGCCAGTCGTTCAAAGTACTCTGGCAGGTCGGCGTATTCGTTGCCGTACGAGATGACCTTAATGCCCTTGTCCAGCATGTTGTCTCGGAGCTTCTTGAATTCTCCCACGTCCTCTCGCCGCACCAGCATGAAATGCTCAAGGTCGGACTTGTGTTTGACCGCCTCGAGAAACAGTGCCTGGAAGGTGGTGTCGTCCACTGTCCTCCCGCAGCCCAGGAACACGAAAGACTTGGTTTCATAAAGTTTCTGGATCTCCCTCTGCAAAAACATGCAACAATGTAATAACTGAAGTGATGGACTGATATGATGATTTTCCGAACACTTTGAATACATGCGAGTCTACTCATAAAAAAATATAAATAAATACTTAAAATTTAAATGTACGTTTTAAAGTAAAAATTATCTTTATGTATATCATGAATTATTCATTTAAAAATATCAATCATTTTCCAGATTTTAAACCTGAACTACCCTTGCCTTTAAAAAATCAGATTATCTGATATTTTGACAGAATTATTAATCTTGACACACAATCATGCAGGGGTCTCTGTGATATAATAATTTTTTTTCTGCATGTTAGTCTCACCACATGACTTTGGTTTGGTGAACAAAATGTATTCACATATTAGTAGCAAATGCAGAAGTTAAAAATGTATATTTGTTAATTATTTTAATAAAAAATTATGCTAAACTTTAATTTTTTTTCTCTTCATTTTGATATCACAATAATAATTATTTTTCACATTACCGTAATCAGAATTTGAAGTTGGGCAGTGTTTAAATGTAAGAAAAACAATGTCACAAAATGTATAAATACACATACATATATATATATATATATATATATATATATACACACACACACACACACACACAGTTATTTAGGGGTGAAATATGACATGGACATTTCATGATAATTTTGTGAGGTTCACACAATGACCATTTAAATATTGCTGGTGTATTTACTGTTGTGAAAAACGGGAAGTGAGACTGCATTGCTAAAACAACTCCTGTTCAGCTGTTTTGGTATTTAACAGCTCATGTTTAAGATCAGACTGGTCCTGAACATCATTCTTGGTCCACAACTTCACTTAAAACCACATTAAAAAAAATATATATATATTTTTCCCTCACTCACATGAAGTTTCATAAACATTTTCCGAGTTGCAGGAGTTCACAGTTTGCTTGGTGGTGCTTTTACTCACGCCTTTCCCGTGTGAAGCGGACGAGTACTGGCGGCGCTCGGTTTTAGTATGAGAAAATGAGTCTGCTGTGCGTGAAGATCTAGTCATACCAGATCCGAGTGGAAGGGAGCAGCGGAGCTGTGGAAACGTTCCCAGACTGCCACTTGTGTCACGAGTGGAAGTCTGGACAGGGAGAGAGGAAGAGCTACAATGAAGATCTCGTTACAACAATGCGCATCAGCTGATTTCATACAGTGGGAAGGTGAGAACAACAACAGAAGCCCTTGTGCTGCATTCATGTTTCTATCGTTCTAGAAGCATGCACTGAAGGAAAGAAGGGAAAAGGAAAAAACATGTGGTCATGCTCCAGTCAAATGCCCAAATTGCCTTTAGCATGCAAGCTGGTTGAGGTGCCAACAAAAAAGCCGTCCTAACCTTGCAGGAGGTTTTTCTGGGTCGTAAAGCCATTTTGACTTTCTTCACCTTGTGAGATGGGAGATCCTGAATCAATCCAGCAAATGAATCAGTGAAAAAACATCAGTTGTATGTAACATATCTAAATAGTGAAGACAACTTACCCCAGCCATTGGTCACCACATCCCGGTTGCAAATCTCATTGGCCAGTCGTTCAAAGTACTCTGGCAGGTCGGCGTATTCGTTGCCGTACGAGATGACCTTAATGCCCTTGTCCAGCATGTTGTCTCGGAGCTTCTTGAATTCTCCCACGTCCTCTCGCCGCACCAGCATGAAATGCTCAAGGTCGGACTTGTGTTTGACCGCCTCGAGAAACAGTGCCTGGAAGGTGGTGTCGTCCACTGTCCTCCCGCAGCCCAGGAACACGAAAGACTTGGTTTCATAAAGTTTCTGGATCTCCCTCTGCAAAAACATGCAACAATGTAATAACTGAAGTGATGGACTGATATGATGATTTTCCGAACACTTTGAATACATGCGAGTCTACTCATAAAAAAATATAAATAAATACTTAAAATTTAAATGTACGTTTTAAAGTAAAAATTATCTTTATGTATATCATGAATTATTCATTTAAAAATATCAATCATTTTCCAGATTTTAAACCTGAACTACCCTTGCCTTTAAAAAATCAGATTATCTGATATTTTGACAGAATTATTAATCTTGACACACAATCATGCAGGGGTCTCTGTGATATAATAATTTTTTTTCTGCATGTTAGTCTCACCACATGACTTTGGTTTGGTGAACAAAATGTATTCACATATTAGTAGCAAATGGAGAAGTTAAAAATGTATATTTGTTAATTATTTTAATAAAAAATTATGCTAAACTTTAATTTTTTTTCTCTTCATTTTGATATCACAATAATTGTATCACTATATGATTGGGGGGGGGGGGGG
>NW_015506160.1:79611-111771 GCF_001515645.1 Sinocyclocheilus grahami
ATCCTAATAGTTTTACTGTTATTGGTTGGGGGGGGGGGGGTCTTAATTTCTGATAAAAATCACAGTTGTGATTTAAAACACTAATTTTTAAAAATCCAGCTTTACAATTTGTAAAGTTTTGTGATTATATATCAGTATGACTATAAAATAATATATAATATAAAATAATAATAATACATACATATATAATAATTTAAATTTTATTATTTTTTGATAATTTATTATTATTATCACACTTATTACTATTAATACTACTACAACTACTAAATAAAAACATAACAATAACAAAAAATTAAAAAGGAGCATTTAAGAAAAGTAATAAAGTTTCATTACTAATATTTTTTGGTGTCTTAATAAGCACAGGGCCACACTTCACTTTGAAAAACACAGCACATTTACTTCATTAAATTCCAATTTGATAATCGCACTGAGCCATATCGCAATTTTGGTTTTATTTCAATTAATCCCTATGTATCACCCTGACATTTTTGACGTTATGCCCCCGAAAACATCAAAATGAATATGAATTCAGACATTAAAACATGTTCGTCATAGAAGAGGTGTATTCAATGTATATGAATTGCATTTTTAATGCATTTTTTTATAAATTAACTGATCTAGACTAAAAAACTGCATTATGTCATAGACAAGGGGTGTCAAACTCAGTTCCTGGAGAGTTTTGTTCCAAACCTGCTCCAACACACATACCATGTAGTTTTCAAAAAAGCCTGAAGGACTTGATAAGTTGAATCAGGTGTGGTTAGTTAGGGTTGAATATAAACTCTGCAGGGCTCCGGCCCTCCAGGAATTGAGTTTGACACCCCTGTCATAGACCATCATAACATCATAAATTGTTATGCTGCTTTTATCAGCATCATATAAACTTCATATAGTGCTGTCATAACAGTTTGTATTTGGGTAAATTATTATAAGGACTGGACAGTGAGCAATAAAAACTGCCACAAAAGGGAGTATCTCTTCAGCCCAGAATGCTTTGGTTCACAGTGTCCTCCACCCCAGTGAATTATCAACGTTCCAGTGGTGTGACTTTATTTTCTCATGAGAGCAGAAAACATTCACTCACCATGACTTCTGTGTTCCTCAGAACGTTCTGGTAGCCAGCAGGATGCAGTACAATGCCGCTGGGGTTGGTGTAAACACCATGAATATGAAGTACGCTCAGTCTTCTCTTCTCCTGAGCCCACTCCAGAACCTGCACACATAAGCACGCAGTGGCATTTCATACTCCACTGCTCCCAATCCGGCTCCCACTAGGAGCGTCCAGCTGCTTTTAATGACTACAGGTTCTAATCAAGAGACATCTGATGGAAAAGGTGCATAAACACCCTGCCTAAAGGCCACGCTATGGAAAACCACACACGGCCTGATGAATAAAGACACAGGGAACTGAACATGCAGTCACTTGTGTTTCCGAGGGCCCTTCAGGGGAGCTGCTGTAGAGCTTACATGCACTAATGCACTACATGACGCTTGGCCAGAGACCATAAGGCTGATTTTATGGCTAATAGCTGAAGCTTTCACTGCTTTGTGCTGAAGGAAATTTATGGCCAAACACAAACAGAGATGAACCCAATGCACTGAACATCTGAGGAACAGCATTTCACAGCTTTATTTCAAAGCACACATTGTTTTTAGTTTAAGCTTAAAGCAACTGATGATCTGACGATGGGTCCTCATGGTCTCTTCTTCAGATGCTATTTATCAGTGACTTATGAGACATAATGCAATTCAATCATAGACTAAATAATTGTGCTATATATATGACGTCACATTGCTGATGGACTTTCAGGTCCCAATGACCTGCCGACAAAAACGTTACAATTTTTAAGTGTTTTATATCGATATTGAATGCTTTCTGAAGAAGACTGGAGTAATAATGCTGAAAATTCAGCATTGCATCATAGGAATAAATCACATTTTAAAATATATTCAAATAGAAAACAGTTATTTCAAATATGGATGGATGGATGGAATCCAAAATGAAAAGTTAAGACATTCAATATTCAAATGGTTAGCGTCCAATAAGGCAGTCTGAACTGTAATGCTAATTCACCTCATTTATACAGAAAACATAGCTGGTACCTTCTTCTCATCTGTGAGATCCAGAGACTCCAGCTTGGTCCCTTGGTGGGCAGCGTAGATCTCTAGCAGATTGTCAAAGTTGGTGGTGAGGACCAGAGCGCCGCTCTCCATCAACTGCAGCACGGAGCGAAGGAGATGCTTCCCAGCGTTCTCCATCTTACACTCCAGGTCATCAAACACCTCGTAGAGGCAGTCTTTAAAAAAGGTGGAGCGTACATTTCCCGTCCGCTACAAAGAAATTTGACAAAACAAATCAACTTAAGGAGTATTCAAATAACTCTTCTGGGAATGCAATGTTACAGGAGTGAACCAAAGCAGGCGTCTAGAAGGGGAAATTTGGTATTAACCTCCGTCTCAATGTCTGATCATATGCGCTCAGCATTAAATACAGATGAAAAAGGGGTCCAAAACTTTCTTATATCAAACCACTCAAATAAAAAAATTTCAGGGCTCCAGACTACACCTAAAACAGTTAATTTGAGAATAAAAATATTCATATGCAAATTATATTTTTTACCAAAATCACCACTGGTGAAAATATGATTTTAAAAAATGCATGTCATGTCTTATTAATTGTATGTTCCTTGAGGAGTAATCTATTATATAATTGTTGTGCTGATGCAATAAAATTAGACAATGAGCATGAAAGTTTCAGTGGAGAAAAAATAATAAAAATGATAATGCTGTAAAAGGAAGGTAGACATACACAAATGAGGATGAGGATGGACTTTAGAAAAATAATTTGGTGGTTGTTTTTTTTCTCATAGGAGCATTGGCTCCTTAAAGGAATAGTTCACTTAAAAATGAAAATTTGATTAAAATGTACCCACCCTCAGGCCATCCAAGATGTAGATAAGTATGTTTCTTCACAAGAGAAATGTAGCATTACATCGCTTGCTTACCAATGGATCCTCTGCAATGAATGGGTGCAGTCAAAATTAAATAGCTAACTGTTTCTTACAAACATGCAGCTTTTCACTTCCCAAGACATTATTTGATGGACTGGAGTAATGACGATTACTTGTTGATTATTGTGATGTTTTTATCAGCTATTTGGACTCTCATTCTGATGGCACTCATTCACCGCAGACAAAAAAAAAGTTGTGAAAATGACATATGATCTTATCCCTTACAGCCTTGTTTTCATCTGTGCCAAATTCAATATTGTGTCTACCCTCACTATGGTCTATTGATTTTTTTTTTTTCTTTGTCTGGAGCCGTGATTTGGGTACTCATGAAAAATAACAGCATTGAGCAACAAGCATTCAGAAATGAGATGAACATTCAATCATTCTTGGAAAGTTGTGGACTTTTTTGTGCTCATCAACATAGTAGCGCAATAACATTGATGCCTGAATCAAAAAAGCAGTCTGAATGTCTCAAGCATGACTTACATATTCATGCCCAAACACGTCAAAGTCCAAATGCATTTTGGCATCCACTGACTTGCTGCAAACATTACAAAGAATGCATAACTAAAGAAATACGTAATGCCGAAGCTAAATGGACTAGCGTCTAGTCGCAGCATGTTGTTTTGGAGGTGTGAATCCTTGACACGTTCAGATTAACCTAATTTTTTGTGCCACTGGGGTCTGCTCTGCTCATGTGAGACTCAAAACTCACACAAGTAGGTTAAATCACTGAAAGACCTCACACTAACAACAACAAATAAACCGAGCTTGGAAATTCACTGGGATAGAGACAGACAGCAGGCTGATGTTTTTCTAGGGGAGTTGTTTTGTTGATGTGTATTGTTCAGCTATGACCATTCCAGGCAATGAAACCCCAGCACTGGAGTTGAAATGCATTACCTAACTCCCTTTCACAAGCCTAATGCCATCTAAATCCTCTAGTGACACTGATGGGTTTGGATGCAAATGATACAAAACAGGGATAAATCACTGAGCGCTGTTTTGACGGAGCGACAAAAACAACACTGGTGGCACGTGGTTCTACGCCCCATTTTATCTGGAAAGAAAGAAAGGGACTAATGATGGACAAACTCATCGTTGTGCTTTGCAGTCCATGCATTGCCTAGCATTGTCCTAATGATCAACATGTTTATTACGGATCAACAATCCAAACGATTTTTCCTTGCCCTGACAACTTTTCACTAATCACAGAAACTGAAACATTGGCATAGCCCATCAGCATCAGTCGAAGCAGCACGTGAACCAACCATTTCTTCCTCTTTACTACTGGTTATTGCACAAAATAAACAAACATCAGAAGGTATGTTAAAAGAAACGGTAAAACATACTGAAATGTTTCCTGTAATTGCGCAATCAGAAATAAAAAATTTCAAGATTAATTAATATAAATATTTCAATATTTCCAGTTGTTGTTTAATATTATTAAAGAACAATGAACTGGAGTAGAAACAATTATATCATTAAACATAAAAACTGCCTTATGTGCAATTTAAATTTTTGTATACAAGTAGTAAGAAAATGAAAAAAACATCTTACCGGTGAAAGTTTCTGGATAAGGTCATGAGCAACATGCACCAGGTTTTTGTCCTCTTGCAGACTTTTCTGGAAGCGGCGGCTCTCTTCCTCCTCAAGCAAATCAAAGTCATTGGCAGCATCTAGCAGCGCCTGGATCAGACCTTTCCAGGAGCGCAATGCGGGCACTTGAGGAGCTACGGCTGAACTCACCCCCGTGCCGATCACCAGCACCAGCTCAGGGGCGCGCTTGGTCTTCAGGCTGGGCAACAACTTCCTACTCAGCAGAGGAGGAGGAAATGTAAACAGGTCAGAGGAAACATGCATACGGATGGAACTATGCTACAGAGTTGCATGCAAAGCATGAGATGTTTTCTATTTATTCGTTATAAGGTTGGTGATTTTTGCAAACTGTTAACTAAACTGTTGGACATGTCTAAATGCAATTAAAACGCCTGGTTTATGTGACTTTTTTATGTGTTTAAAAGTATGTTAGATACTAGTTTATCGTCTCACAACAACGGCATGGGATTTGTCTCTCTCTAATTCTTTCTTTAAGTCTCATCCAATGCTTAAAAGGGAACACAAAAGAAGGTATCTTCTTTTGTGTTTTTCTGTGGATCACAAAAGAAAATATTTTGAATAATGTTGGTTTCAAAACCCATTGACTTCCAATGTATGGACAAAAAACTACAATGGAAATCAATGGGAACCAAAACTGTTTGGTTACCAAATATCTTTAAGATATTTGAAAGTAAGTTAAAAAAAAAGTAAGATATTTGAAAGTAAGAAGAAAGTAAGTTATACAGGTTTGGAATGCCATGAGGGTGTGTAAATGATGACAGAATTTCTTTCCAAAGAATAGGAAAAGGTGAAGTTTTTCTTATAAGGAAGTACAGGTCTTTGAAAAATCCCACGTTCATCAGAACAAGTCAGCAAACAGGAGCTGACTTCAGTGAAAAATATTTGGCTCGCCCTGGGAATGTGCTGGCAGCAAAGCAAGACACGAGCATCTGTTGTTTTCATACCTAGCCTTCTTAGCCACTGTGTCGCCATCCTCAGAGTCATGGGAAGGACGCTTCTCTGTCTTCACTGTAACAACAGAGGCCATTCGACTCCTGAGAAACAAAGATCCCCAAGTACAATTCATTTATAAAGCAACAAATATTGACCAAAAGGCTATACAACAGATGACAGACAGACAGATGGATAGATAGATACAGATAGAATTCATTTATGCGCAATACTACATAGTATTACACAGTGTTATAACATAATTTCACTATATATAAACCTAGTGCATTTAAGATTAGTGTTGTTAGTAGGAATTAATTAGACCAATGTCAAGTGCTCATTTAGAAGGTTAATAAAGCTTAACTGAATTAATTGTCCTTTGCCATCTTGACACTGAAAGAGATTTACTCTCCTGTGTCTGGAGGAACAGGTTTCAGAGGATTTACATGCTCATGATGCAAGGGAGAAATCTGAAGATGCTGCAGTGATCAGTGTTGCCAACTAATGCCAAATAACTTCAGGGGAAGTTGCTAAAGGAAGGTCGATTTGTTGCTAAAAGTTGCTAAATGACGTTGTGATGTCATTGCGTGTCATGTTAAAATATAAATTACTTTTTATATACAGCATTGAATTATTGAACGAACACTTACACATTTTTGAAGGATTACAAGTTTTTTTATTAGCTAGTGAACTAGTAAAACTACACATTCTGACCAATTATAGTTTTAAGCAGTGTATTAGTAGTCAGTGTGCTACACTCTAAGAAAATAATTCACAGGTTTTTACCGGCATTTTAAATTACACATTGTATTTTGTGTTTCGGGTTAAAGGGTTTACAACGGATAATGTCCTGGAAAATTACTAGAAGCCTACCTTTTCCATTTTTCTTAGTGTACTAACTGATCAACAATCACAGGTACAACAAGGTGTATCATAAATGAACAATTATTAAATTATTATTATTATCAAATTGAACAACTGCAAATAGCAATAACTTGATTCCTGTGATGTGTGTACTGCTAGGCATCTCTGGTTTCCTCTTTTTGTGAAATTTAGATGGAAAATGTGCGCCTTTTTATTGTTCGAGTCACTTATCGAAAGTAGCTAAAAGTAGCCAAATACAATTTTAAAATAGCTACATTTGTTGCTAGGTGCTTTTGGAAGAAAAAGTTGCAAGGGTAGTCTGAAAAGTTGCTAATTTTGGCAACATAATTGCTAAGTTGGCAGTGATTTGTTGTAAATACTTCACTCGGGAGCTAAAAGATGTTAGGGCATATCTCTTTTCTCTTTGTTTTTCTTTCAAAATCATACCAGACAGATTCGTGTGCACATAAAGAGCCCCCAAAAAATCAATCATAACCTACAACAACAAACACTGACCAGGCATCCTCGAGCTAGCACGCTAACAGGCTAGCTCCAGCTGTATTTTTAGCGCCAAAAACTCAAATTATTATAAACTAATAACTTTATGTTCTGTTAATCTTTGAATCCAATCCATTACGAGTACTAATAACATAATAATTATTATATAACATGTGTTGGTGGTTTTAGCGGGGGCGTATACTTGAAGTCTTCAGTCACCTGTTGCTTTTGTTCAATATGTGATACAATACAGCTTTAGCATGCAGGCTAATATTACACTATTGTCTATATGGATATGATTTAATCTCCAAACTTCAAGACTAATAATAATAATAATAAATTGTATACTTTAAGTTACAATTCGTTCAACTGGAAAGGCGAGATAACGGAAAAGAGGAGATTTAACGTTACCAATAAAGTAAATCAAACGACTAAAATAAAGTAACGACAAAAAGGGTCTTAAAACACGACTCACCCAGATGAACAGAGGAAAAAACGAGGAGCCGAGTACTTTCTTAAATTCGCTCGAGGCGTTTACACTAAAAGCAAACCCTCTTGTTTTTATCGAACAAACTCTTAAGCGGCTTCCTATATAAGGTCTCTGTATCAGTGCCCGTCAGCCTTCAGAGTCCAAAATACTGAAGGCCTTGAATGAATCAGTTCAGCCTTCAGAGAAGTACCTGTCCAGAGGCTTTCTCTGTACACAAGCTGAGGCGTTACGTTACATGCGTAAAGGATGTGCGTGCCCTCGCGTGCGTCTGGGACGTGATACAGCAGTGTTGCCAACTTAGCAATTTTGTTGCTAGATTTAGCAACTTTTTCAAAAAGCACCTAGCAACAAATTTAGCTATTTTTAAAAAGTTTTAGGCAACTTTTTCAAAGTGACTCAAATGATAAAAAAGGCACATTTTCATCTAAATTACACAAAAAGAGAAAACCATTGAACAGCTAGCCAGCCAAGCAGCACATCAACCTGGAGAAAGATGCTTAACAGTACAAACATCAAATGTGCATTAAGTTGCTAGTCCCAACTGGTCAATAATAAATGCACATTTATGATACAGCATGTTATTAGCTTGTATATATAATTGTTGTTCAGTTAGGTACACTGCAAGAAAAAAATGTGGGAAAATAAATACATATAGCTCCTTCATATAAACAGTACATTGTGTCCTATTTTTACAGACTTTTGTGTAGCGCACTAACTACCAGTACACTGCTTAAAACTGTAATTGTTCAGAATGTGCATTTTTACGAGTATATATTAAAATACATACAATTTGTAACTGTTCAATAATTCAATGTTGTAAAAGAAAAAAACCAGATCATAAAGATGTGCTACTTATGTTACTTTTACAAATTAAAATATTCTATGTTTATAATATTTTTATGAACGAATAACATTTAAAATATATATTTTTCGCTGAGATTATTACACTATTGTCTATATGGATATGATTTAATCTCCAAACTTCAAGACTAATAATAATAATAATAAATTGTATACTTTAAGTTACAATTCGTTCAACTGGAAAGGCGAGATAACGGAAAAGAGGAGATTTAACGTTACCAATAAAGTAAATCAAACGACTAAAATAAAGTAACGACAAAAAGGGTCTTAAAACACGACTCACCCAGATGAACAGAGGAAAAAACGAGGAGCCGAGTACTTTCTTAAATTCGCTCGAGGCGTTTACACTAAAAGCAAACCCTCTTGTTTTTATCGAACAAACTCTTAAGCGGCTTCCTATATAAGGTCTCTGTATCAGTGCCCGTCAGCCTTCAGAGTCCAAAATACTGAAGGCCTTGAATGAATCAGTTCAGCCTTCAGAGAAGTACCTGTCCAGAGGCTTTCTCTGTACACAAGCTGAGGCGTTACGTTACATGCGTAAAGGATGTGCGTGCCCTCGCGTGCGTCTGGGACGTGATACAGCAGTGTTGCCAACTTAGCAATTTTGTTGCTAGATTTAGCAACTTTTTCAAAAAGCACCTAGCAACAAATTTAGCTATTTTTAAAAAGTTTTAGGCAACTTTTTCAAAGTGACTCAAATGATAAAAAAGGCACATTTTCATCTAAATTACACAAAAAGAGAAAACCATTGAACAGCTAGCCAGCCAAGCAGCACATCAACCTGGAGAAAGATGCTTAACAGTACAAACATCAAATGTGCATTAAGTTGCTAGTCCCAACTGGTCAATAATAAATGCACATTTATGATACAGCATGTTATTAGCTTGTATATATAATTGTTGTTCAGTTAGGTACACTGCAAGAAAAAAATGTGGGAAAATAAATACATATAGCTCCTTCATATAAACAGTACATTGTGTCCTATTTTTACAGACTTTTGTGTAGCGCACTAACTACCAGTACACTGCTTAAAACTGTAATTGTTCAGAATGTGCATTTTTACGAGTATATATTAAAATACATACAATTTGTAACTGTTCAATAATTCAATGTTGTAAAAGAAAAAAACCAGATCATAAAGATGTGCTACTTATGTTACTTTTACAAATTAAAATATTCTATGTTTATAATATTTTTATGAACGAATAACATTTAAAATATATATTTTTCGCTGAGATTCGAGTATAATCTCGTTGCTGTTTTGTGTCATGGTTATGCAATGACGTCATCACGCAATGACATTTAGCAACAAATGGATCTGCCTTTAGCAACTTCCCCTGAAAATTAGTTGGCAAAACTGGACGTGAAGGGTTATTCCGCCAGACTGATACAGTCACACACACACACTTAAACCTAATAGTCGACCAGAGTAGTCATTTACATTTAAAAAGCTCCAATTAATAATTTACAGGGTTTTTTTAGCTTTCTACCTTGATTCTGTAGGCGGCTGTTTAAATGCATGGCTGTCTGTTGGACTAATCATGTGCATTCGCTTTCTTTATCGTCTTCTCTGTTGTGCTTTTCTCCATTGGTCTCTTTTGCTTTGTTTCCAGTGTTGCCAATTTAGCAATTTTGTTGCTAAATTTAGCAACTTTTCAGACTACCCTAGCAACTTTTTCTTCCAAAAGCACCTAGCAACAAATTTAGCTATTTTTAAATGTTATTTGGCTACTTTTAGCAACTTTTGATAAGTGACTCGAACAATAAAAAGGCTCACATTTTCCATCTAAATTTCACAAAAAGAGGAAACCAGAGATGCCTAGCAGTACACACATCACAGGAATCAAGTTATTGCTATTTGCAGTTGTTCAATTTGATAATAACAATAATTTAATAATTGTTCATTTATGATACACCTTGTTAGTAGCTTGTACATGTGATTGTTGATGAGTTAGTACACTGTAAGAAAAATATCTAGAAAAATGGCAACGGTACTAATAATTTTCCAGGACATTATCAATTATCCATTATCCGTTGTAACCCGAAAACACAAAATACAATGCGTAATTTAAAATGCCGGTAAAAACCTGTGATTTATTTTCTTAGAGTGTAGCACACTGACTACTAATACACTGCTTAAAACTATAATTGGCCAGAATGTGTAGTTTTACTAGTTCACTAGCTAATAAAAAAACTTGTAATCGTTCAAAAATTAAATCGTTCAAAAGTGTTCAATGTTGTATATAAAAATAGTTATTTATATTTTAACATTATATTATGCATTTATATTATTTTACGAACAAATCTAAATTAACATATAAAATATATTTTTGCTGATTTGATGCAGTGACACAATTTTGCGTCGTGATTACGTAATGACGTCATCGCGCAATGACATCACAACGTCATTTAGCAACAAATAGACCTTCCTTTAGCAACTTCCCCTGAAAATGAGTAGGCAACACTGTTTGTTTCTCACTCAACTCTGCGATTGGTTTCACCTTTCCGTGTCTTATTAGTCTGTACCAGGCCTCTCTTTGCTTTTCTAAATATTGTGCCCTTCTTGAGGGATCAGCATCCCGTCGACCCCGGTATCTTCGCTGTTTCTCTGCTGCTGACATCTATGGAAATCATGGAAAGTGTTGATTATTTACTTTTTTTGTACTTTACTGGAGATACCGTTCAAAATTAGGAGTCAGTAAGAAAGGATACATTCAAGTGACAATAAAGGCATTTATAAGATTTCTATTTCAAATAACTGCAGTTCATTGAACTTTCTATATATCAAAGAATCCTGAATAAAGTGTATAAAGCAGCGCAACTGTTTTACATAAAGCAGAAAATCATCATATCAGAATGATTTCTGAAGGATCATGTGACACTGAAGACTGGAGTAATGATGCTGAACATTCAGCTTTGCATCACAGGAATAAATTACACTTTAAAATATATTCAAATAGAAAACAGTTATTTCAAATATGGATGGATGGATGGATGGATGGATGGATGGATGGATGGATGGATGGATGGATGGATGGATGGATGGATGGATGGATGGATGGATGGATGGATGGATGGATGGATGGATGGATGGATGGATGGATGGATGGATGGATGGATGGATGGATGGATGGATGGATGGATGGATGGATGGATGGATGGATGGATGGATGGATGGATGGATGGATGGATGGATGGATGGATGGATGGATGGATGGATGGATGGATGGATGGATGGATGGATGGATGGATGGATGGATGGATGGATGGATGGATGGATGGATGGATGGATGGATGGATGGATGGATGGATGGATGGATGGATGGATGGATGGATGGATGGATGGATGGATGGATGGATGGATGGATGGATGGTAAGATATATAATTCAAATAGAAAACGGTTTCTGTTCATTCCAATACAAATCACAAATCTTACAGACCCCACTATGAACAGTAATGCAAGTTACACTCAAACTACGACAAGTATAGCTAGACTTAAACATAATATCAAATTATACTGATACAAGTCTATGACTAACATAGTTGACATTCTAGTCTTATTTTTGGTCAGACATTTTTTTTGCATAATAACATACTATAATGTAATCTCACTATATGAACTATTATCAATGAAATATTAAAGAAAATTAGAATACACTTACCAGTTTGTTTTCAAAATGTCTGTCACTGAAAGGCAATGCGATCATGTGATGCAGGTCAGACGGTTTGGGGACAAACTATTGCTCAGTTACATGGGGGTGTTGTATTAGTAACTTAGTTGACAGTATAATGTTGATAATAGAAGAAATATTATTATTGTGTATATATTAAATAATATTGTATAAATAGTGTTTAATGTTCTGCCCTTTGGTAAAAATCTGATATGTTTACAAAACATTTAGAAAAAAAATCATTAAAAATGGTATTGTTTTATAAACATAATATAATAATTTATAGCATTTGCAAACATGCAACTCAATGGCAGATGGCTGAAGAAAGAGCTCAAGTCTGTAAGTTGCTTCTTTTATAGCATTCAGTCTCAGTGAAAGTAGGATATGTTCCCATTCAAATGCTGCATACAATAAAAAAGTTAATGGGTTAATAGCAAGGTCATGATGTGCCTGTGGTTAATGAAGCTTTAAGTTTTTTTATAGCTTCTTGCGCAGAGACAGGAGAGCATGCTTATTTTCAGTACCTTCTTCCTCTAGTGTTCTCTCTTTTCACCCACTGGCCATGTATTTGATTGCTTCTCACTGACTGCACATGAAAATCAACATAATGTAAATTAAACAGGTAACTCTAGTTAATAGGATTTTGGGATCAGACAAGTCATGAGTGTGTTTATCTTTATAAATCTGCAGTGATTTCTGGGCATGAGCAGATGCAAAAGTGATGGCCTTGCTGTTTTTTGTTTCTAGGGATTTGGAGGTAACATTCTCACAGTCCTACCAGACTTTTCCCCCCAAATTCTTCAGAATGACTTTAACACAGTTAGTATTTACTACTAGCTGATGAATGATTCCTCATGGGTTAGTAGATGCATAGTTTGTCTGACAGACTGCATGTCTTGAGGGGGAAAAAAACAACAATTGTAGGACTGTTCTTTAGAGATTTTATTACATCAACAAATGTTGATCAATTATGTAGCCATATCCAAAATGGTCATTTTGTGGGTGATGCTGAAGTGATCAATCACAAACCAAGGAGAGGCATTATGGTATATCCAGGTGTGATACTGCAGCAAAAACAGGACTGCATTTCCAAGTATTTGTTAGGATATTACTTTGGTTTAGATTGATATTTCTAGATAAACAAACATTTGATTCATTATTTAGTGAAATATTAATATCCAAAATAGCTGCAGATGCCGTTCTTTGAAAATTACTTCTAGCAAATTTGATTCTGAACAAGATCAGTTTAACATCAGTAATTACAGGCACTCCACTCACTGTATAAAGCAGAAAAAATTCAATCCTGCAAGCCTTTACACAACACAAGCAAGTCTTCCATTATTGCATTAGTGTTATGTCATATATAGTCATATATTCTTAATGCGAGTTTCAAAAATAATATTTCAATCAAAATTTACTGGACCATCACACTGTTAATCTTGAAATGGATTCGGATTTTTCTAGTATTTTACAAAATGATGTACAGAGTGAAGCCACTGTGCTTGTTCCTTTTCAGCTCAATGAAAAAAGCACTTGCAAAAAATGTCCAAGCTCACATTTCAGCCCGAAATAGTACAGTAATGAGAATATTTATTAATATATATTTTTATTACTGTACAATATGTAATAATACATACTGCCCAGTATGTAACTTTTTTCCAAATTAGCATAATTTAAAGAACAAGAAATACTACCACTGTATATAAATACTTGTATATAAAATATATATACAATATATTGTATTTATATATTGTATATAAATATATATACAATATAATATACTGTATATAAAAATACAATTTAAATAATATATTATTTTCTCCCTTTTTTGTTTTAAGTTAATGAGAGTTGGGGGGAAATGTAGTCATACATGAAAAAAATCATAATGATCCGAAACACAGGCTTCATTTTCTTTAAACATCATATCATTTACTTATTTTTGGTTTTGGGATGAACTATGACCGAGACATGTTCTTGAGAGTTTTGCTTTGAACATTGTATTAGTCACAACATAACAGAAGAAATGTTTTTGAACATCAGATATGTTGCTTTGATTTCTTTTCAAAAATCAGCTGAATCCATATAAGGGTGTGTGTCCTGTGGTATATTTTAAGCATTACAACACAAGAAAGACTTTGGGTATCTAGGCAGGACGGTGCACAGTGTTTCTCTCTAAACTGAGATTGAACCTTCCCTGAAGCTGGTCTTTCCGATCAGAACGTTCAGCAGAATGGCCTTTCCCTCTCTGCACTCCTTCTGCGCCTTTTTAAAGATGTCATCAAGTTGCGACTCATCCTCTCGGCCAATCAGGTAACCTTTGCCCCCATAACCATCGGCTACAATATGATAATCTGCAAGCAGAACAGCATGTGATGCAACTCATCACTATGAATGATCAACATACAATATTTCCCTTTGGAAAAGAGCTTAATCATAATACGAAACATTTTTGTGGCTCAGAAGACAACATTTTACTGCAGATTCTAAACATAGCATTGACATTTAAACATGCAGTGAACAACCATTTAATGACTGCGCCAAAGCCTCTCACCTGTAAAAGCAAGACCACAGGCTACGTTGCTCCCGAGCAAAGGCACTTGTTCTCTGGAGATCTGACTCCAGCATGCATCATTTCCCACCAGAGCGATCACTGGGGTCTGACGTGAGATGACAAGGGAGTCGTTACAAGTTTTCAAGACAAAAGCAGAGAGAAGCCACAGCGAGGATGTTTTTGGATGTTTCCACAGAAAATATCCAAGTTGGTTATAACAAACAAAGTTACAATGTACATTTTGTTCTTCAGAACACAAATGAAAATATTTGTAATATGATTTTATCATTCCCTCCATTGAAAGTCTGTGAAGACATAAACTTAATCCATATCAATCAACTGGTGTAATCCAAGAGAAACAAACACTTCAAATGACAAACAGATTTCATTTATGCTTTTATTCACATAAATATTGATCAAGGCACATACATTCTTGCGCTCATTTGAGCTTCTGCAAGAACCACTGAGGTTTGTTCTTGAGTGTCAAGCATATACGTTTGAGCTGCCGTTGATCAATGTACTGTATAAAGCCTAAAATAAATCCGTTCATCACATAATGTGGTGGTATCTCTTATAAAGACTTGGATTAAACTGCTCAATTCATATGGGTTACTTTTATGATATCTTTATGAACTTTTTGAAGTGCCAAAGTTTCAATGGACTTTCAGTGCATAGATAGAAATCGCTTAGTTTCGTCATTTCACACATCTTCATTTGTAATTTGAAGATGAACGAAAGTCTTATGGGTTTGGATGACCTAGACAAGGTTAGCATTTTTACAAAACACACATTTTTTTAATACATTATGAACTCGATGCTGTAAAAGTTACAATCAGTGCTGCAAGGGCTTGTTACGTATGTTAATGTTGCTACCTTGTGGCGTGTGAAGGTATCAAATTCAGCCACGCTATATCCGAGGGATCCATCGCCGTAAACGATCCATACCTGTCAACAAGATATTGGCTGTTTACATGCACCCCAAAAACGTGACTAAGGCTGTATTGTGACTAAACTGGTGCTCTGAATGAAAAAAAATTATTTAAAGGGGTCATATGATGCAATTTCAAGTTTTCCTTTCTCTTTGGAGTGTTAAAAGCTGTTCGTGCAGAGAAAAGATCCCTAAAGTTGCAAAGTCTAAAGTCTCAAACCCTAAGAGATATTCTTTATAAAAGTTAAGACTCGTCCATGCCCTCCTAAAACGCCTCGTTTAAACACGCCCCCACATGTCTACATCACTGTGTGGGAAGATTTGCATAACGCCGTCCAAATGTTCACGCAAAGAAAGAAGGCGTAACTTTGATTCTTGCTGTAGTATTGTTGCCGCCGCCATGTCATGAAGACGCTGTGTGAAAGCTTTCGTTGTGAAAGCGAAACTACTTAGTTTGGCCTTCCAATAGAGGACACAACTAGAAATCAGTGGTTAAGTTGTATTTACAACACTGTTCCAGAACAGTTCAACCCAAATATTCAGATGCGTGCAGCACATTTTACGGAGGACTGTTTCCTGAACCTGGGAGAGCAAAGCCTGTTTCTATAAAGTGGGGCAATTCCAACTTTGCAAGGACAGTCTGGCACTTCTGACTCACAGACTGTAAGTAAGTTTTCATATTTAAAGAATTTGCCACTGACGATTCAAACGCGAGTTTTGAGCAGTGTAGAGTAGCGCTTGTTGTTTGTCGTTTCTCCGATCACAAATGCAGACATGGGCTTTATGTTTACGCGGCACGATGCAATGCAACATGTAAAAAGACAATATAAGTCATTATAATCCATAATTATGTCCCCACTGGATGCAATAAATGCCTCGTTTATAATGGGTTTTAATGTTTTTGTCTCGTCGCTCCGGCCGGGACACAGCATCACAATATGGTAAGGGGCGTAACATTTCCATCACATGCTTGAGGTATTCAGCCAATCACAACGCACTGGATAGCTGGCCAATCAGAGCACACCTCGCTTTTCAGAATGATGAGCTTTGTAAAAATCGACACGTTTCAGAAAGGCGGGGCATAGAGGAGAAACAATAATGTACAATATGTGGAAAATAATGTGTTTTTTTTTACCTTAAACCACATAAACACATTGTATTACACCAAATACACAAAATAATGTTCTTTTTAGCAACGTCATATGACCCCTTTAATGTTAATTTTTTTTTTATTTCATATTGACCTTACCTCAGACTCAGGTCGACAAAGCTTTGCTCCAAGAGCAAACCCTCCTCCGACACCCAGAGTCCCAAAGGCCCCTGGTGCAAAGACAAGCCACAAGTCATGATGAACACAAACACTATGAGTGGATTTGTCAAAGCTAATGATTATTGTGGAATTAGATTTGTACCAAAACTAAACGTAACTTTTTAAGAAATTTACAAAACTGTAAAAACACTCTGAAAATGAAAACATTGAATTGCAAAAATAAACATGTTATTCAAATAACATGTCAAAATCATGGATTATGAATCTGCTGCAATAATTCTATTAAGCTTTCGAAGTTTTTATGCTCTGCAACGTTTCATTCACCATTACGGCACAAAAATCTCATGTGGACAGGCTTAACAGCAGTCTACACTCATTGGCTAGTGAGATTTGGATGGAGAGCTCCCTGACCTGAAAGTAGAGACTTCAGTGGTGCAAATTATGGAAAGCGATCTGAATGCGGTTCTCTGTTCTTTTTTAGTGGAAATGACTTGTTTGTGTATTAGTAATTGACATTTAAGGTTTGGGTAGTCTTATACGTATGACTACTTTTTCGAAATGTCATCTTCATCATCATCTCCCTTCTCAGCTGGACACTTAAGGCAGCTGAAGTAAGTTAATGTAAGTAAGATAATCGATAAAATCTATAAAAGATCAGTGTAACAGTTCTGTCTCTTTAAACCATTCAATAAATGATATTTCTTAAAACTACCTGTCTTCAATTGTAACTTGTCATCTTATATATTAGATGTCATATGTTTTTAACCCAGTTCAAAAAAAAATAATTTCTTTATGATTTCAAATAAATAAATAAATGAGATGTTCACATTGTCACTTGTCAAAGACAAATGTCTCTTCTCCAGGCAGACACTTAACTTTTGTTATAAACTGTTTATAAAATACCCTCCCCTAAAGAGATATTGATATATTTTCAATATATAAGTTTTGTTTGTTTTAAATGGATAAAATGGATAAGTGTGTGTAATGAAGCTTAAAATGTATGTGTATGAACAGTATGTAAAATGTATGTTAATTCAAAGAAGCCCGAGTCAGCTTAACTGGGAGCATTTAACAAACTTCCATAAGAGTTTACAAGTTCAGACATGATAGAGGGTAATTCTATTCTATTCCATGGAATCAGATTTTTTTGTGGATTCTTTTAAAGTTGTTCAAATGCTCACAGTCTAAAGACTTAACACTGGGTTCTTGTGTGACGGCTCTGCCTCTAACCTGGGTCCAGCCAGCGGATCGGGCCTCGTGGTCTCATGATATACGCAGCACTGCCGACAAAATCACCCCCATCAGCCACTAGGATGCTGTCCTCAGCCAAGAGCTCATCCACACGATGCAAAACACTCAGAGGGTTCAAATGCCTCTCTGTCTTCTCATCCGCTTTTGCTCTGAAGGAAAACATGGGCATTATGAGAAACTAAATGGGTAGCCAAAAGAATATTGACAGACATCCCTTCTATTTAACAGGAGGGAATATTGCCAAATGTTTGGTTGTCTATATGTTTTTGGCCATGTAGTGTAGGCCTGATTCTTTTTCCAGAGACCATGAATCCAAGCAGCAGAGGTAAGATTACCTGTTAGCTTTCTCTTTGATGGTATCTCCCTCTTTCAGGATCCTAGGCCATTCCTCTGGACATCTGTGTCCCTTCAGGGCTTTTGAGAGACGCAGGAGGAAAGAACCAGCATCGCCTGAATAAGTTGGGAAAGAAAACCTTGTTACATAACAGGATACATGATATATTTTTAAAGTTTCATTGTAGTGAATTAGTTCACGGATTCATTTAAGCCACTGCTTATTGAGTTATTAGTAAAAAACACAGTGTTTCAGGCAGAGGGTGAAAAGAGGTGCAGCAAAAATGCACAGTATGAGAAAAATAATGTAATAATAATGTAATAATTAGTAATAATAATTAGTAATAATAATTAGAAAGTAATAATTTTACTTTAAATTATGTAAATGTATTCTAGCAGAAATATTAGGATCTTGTAAATCAGTATAATATGGGCACTTTAATGTAAATTTATTTGCTCACTGTTTTGAGCAAATCTGCTAACTGTAAAAATTAATTTTATCACCTTATGTTATGGTAAAAAAAAATTTTTTTTTAACATATTATGTTAAAGTAAAATGTAGTTGTTCACCTTGAATGGCCACTGTTGGCTTCCAGAACATGTCCGAGTTCTTTAGTAGCTGACTCCTGTCTCTGTTGACGGCGATGATTTTGCTCTGTCTGTTCAGCACTTTTCCGTAACTCAGTCTGAAATCACACACCGTGCCTATGCACCAAAACAAACACATTCAGGAACAAGAACTAATAAACGGAGCAATTCCAATAGGGTCTTTGCACCGCGGTGCTCGGGCCCTAACTATGCAAAACCTAGGGTTCTGCACATATTCCAACTGTTCAGTAGGTGGCGATGTTTCCCACCTGCCAGCAGCACAAGGTCAGCCTCTTTCAAGGCATCTCTCCTGTTCTGTCTAATGTGCAGTGGGCTGTTCTTTCCCAGCATCCCTCGGGACATTCCACCCAGGAAGCAGGGAATACCTAAAGATTCTAAGGCCTTTCTGTGACAGAAGCATAGAGAAAAAAAACTAAAAAATCTAAAAATGTATTTCAGTCATGAGTTATGGGTGTTTTTGATCAATCACTGGCTGTTGTTGATTTGGACTTAGAAACCAAATGTATTGCCGGAAAAATGTAATCTATATATACAGTACCAAGAGTCAAAAGTCTGAACACACATACTCAATTTATGTTTCTTAGGATCTTAGAAATGCTTTTGATCTAACTATGATGCTGTCCTCAGCCAAGAGCTCATCCACACGATGCAAAACACTCAGAGGGTTCAAATGCCTCTCTGTCTTCTCATCCGCTTTTGCTCTGAAGGAAAACATGGGCATTATGAGAAACTAAATGGGTAGCCAAAAGAATATTGACAGACATCCCTTCTATTTAACAGGAGGGAATATTGCCAAATGTTTGGTTGTCTATATGTTTTTGGCCATGTAGTGTAGGCCTGATTCTTTTTCCAGAGACCATGAATCCAAGCAGCAGAGGTAAGATTACCTGTTAGCTTTCTCTTTGATGGTATCTCCCTCTTTCAGGATCCTAGGCCATTCCTCTGGACATCTGTGTCCCTTCAGGGCTTTTGAGAGACGCAGGAGGAAAGAACCAGCATCGCCTGAATAAGTTGGGAAAGAAAACCTTGTTACATAACAGGATACATGATATATTTTTAAAGTTTCATTGTAGTGAATTAGTTCACGGATTCATTTAAGCCACTGCTTATTGAGTTATTAGTAAAAAACACAGTGTTTCAGGCAGAGGGTGAAAAGAGGTGCAGCAAAAATGCACAGTATGAGAAAAATAATGTTTTATTTAATTTTTTTTACTTTAAATTATGTAAATGTATTCTAGCAGAAATATTAGGATCTTGTAAATCAGTATAATATGGGCACTTTAATGTAAATTTATTTGCTCACTGTTTTGAGCAAATCTGCTAACTGTAAAAATTAATTTTATCACCTTATGTTATGGTAAAAAAAATTTTTTTTTTAACATATTATGTTAAAGTAAAATGTAGTTGTTCACCTTGAATGGCCACTGTTGGCTTCCAGAACATGTCCGAGTTCTTTAGTAGCTGACTCCTGTCTCTGTTGACGGCGATGATTTTGCTCTGTCTGTTCAGCACTTTTCCGTAACTCAGTCTGAAATCACACACCGTGCCTATGCACCAAAACAAACACATTCAGGAACAAGAACTAATAAACGGAGCAATTCCAATAGGGTCTTTGCACCGCGGTGCTCGGGCCCTAACTATGCAAAACCTAGGGTTCTGCACATATTCCAACTGTTCAGTAGGTGGCGATGTTTCCCACCTGCCAGCAGCACAAGGTCAGCCTCTTTCAAGGCATCTCTCCTGTTCTGTCTAATGTGCAGTGGGCTGTTCTTTCCCAGCATCCCTCGGGACATTCCACCCAGGAAGCAGGGAATACCTAAAGATTCTAAGGCCTTTCTGTGACAGAAGCATAGAGAAAAAAAACTAAAAAATCTAAAAATGTATTTCAGTCATGAGTTATGGGTGTTTTTGATCAATCACTGGCTGTTGTTGATTTGGACTTAGAAACCAAATGTATTGCCGGAAAAATGTAATCTATATATACAGTACCAAGAGTCAAAAGTCTGAACACACATACTCAATTTATGTTTCTTAGGATCTTAGAAATGCTTTTGATCTAAAGTTTACACTGAAATACGTGAAATGTCAAATGTACAGTTGTGCCTGTGCATTTACAAAAACAAAATTAAAACATTAAATTAATGTTTTACAGCATCCCAGGACTGATTTCATGAATCTAGACAAAATATTGTGACACTAAATGGTATTGATGTATTTAGCATTTTTGTTCACTACATAATTATTATTCTTCACACTTTATCTCATACTTTTTATGTCTTTGAGCAGGTGCGCCCACATTTTTGACTGGCAATGTATGAATTCATGTAATATGCCAGCATTACTTTAATGTACAGGAGAGTTGTAGTGGGTAAATCTGGACTGCTGACCCAAAGGTCAGAGGTTCACAGACCTGACAATGTGACCCGTTCAATGAACATCTGAAGAGATGACTAGTCTACTCAATTACGACTAGGCTACTCAATTTACCTGACATCATCTGCTGGTGTAGGGGGCAATGTTGCCTGACTGCCTAACAGTATGACAGGTTTCTTGGCTCTGCTCACCAACTCCACACACCTTTGGACCTGGGAAGAGTCAAGGGTGAAGAGCCAGTCAAGTGCAATGTGATCTTATCTTCTGTATTTGGGGCAAAAGTCAACATTTCCCCTTCAGATTTCTTGAGCTTTCTTTACTGGGGCCGGTTGCATAAAAGGTTTATAATTAGTTCACGGATTCATTTAAGCCACTGCTTATTGAGTTATTAGTAAAAAACACAGTGTTTCAGGCAGAGGGTGAAAAGAGGTGCAGCAAAAATGCACAGTATGAGAAAAATAATGTAATAATAATGTAATAATTAGTAATAATAATTAGTAATAATAATTAGAAAGTAATAATTTTACTTTAAATTATGTAAATGTATTCTAGCAGAAATATTAGGATCTTGTAAATCAGTATAATATGGGCACTTTAATGTAAATTTATTTGCTCACTGTTTTGAGCAAATCTGCTAACTGTAAAAATTAATTTTATCACCTTATGTTATGGTAAAAAAAAATTTTTTTTTAACATATTATGTTAAAGTAAAATGTAGTTGTTCACCTTGAATGGCCACTGTTGGCTTCCAGAACATGTCCGAGTTCTTTAGTAGCTGACTCCTGTCTCTGTTGACGGCGATGATTTTGCTCTGTCTGTTCAGCACTTTTCCGTAACTCAGTCTGAAATCACACACCGTGCCTATGCACCAAAACAAACACATTCAGGAACAAGAACTAATAAACGGAGCAATTCCAATAGGGTCTTTGCACCGCGGTGCTCGGGCCCTAACTATGCAAAACCTAGGGTTCTGCACATATTCCAACTGTTCAGTAGGTGGCGATGTTTCCCACCTGCCAGCAGCACAAGGTCAGCCTCTTTCAAGGCATCTCTCCTGTTCTGTCTAATGTGCAGTGGGCTGTTCTTTCCCAGCATCCCTCGGGACATTCCACCCAGGAAGCAGGGAATACCTAAAGATTCTAAGGCCTTTCTGTGACAGAAGCATAGAGAAAAAAAACTAAAAAATCTAAAAATGTATTTCAGTCATGAGTTATGGGTGTTTTTGATCAATCACTGGCTGTTGTTGATTTGGACTTAGAAACCAAATGTATTGCCGGAAAAATGTAATCTATATATACAGTACCAAGAGTCAAAAGTCTGAACACACATACTCAATTTATGTTTCTTAGGATCTTAGAAATGCTTTTGATCTAAAGTTTACACTGAAATACGTGAAATGTCAAATGTACAGTTGTGCCTGTGCATTTACAAAAACAAAATTAAAACATTAAATTAATGTTTTACAGCATCCCAGGACTGATTTTATGAATCTAGACAAAATATTGTGACACTAAATGGTATTGATGTATTTAGCATTTTTGTTCACTACATAATTATTATTCTTCACACTTTATCTCATACTTTTTATGTCTTTGAGCAGGTGCGCCCACATTTTTGACTGGCAATGTATGAATTCATGTAATATGCCAGCATTACTTTAATGTACAGGAGAGTTGTAGTGGGTAAATCTGGACTGCTGACCCAAAGGTCAGAGGTTCACAGACCTGACAATGTGACCCGTTCAATGAACATCTGAAGAGATGACTAGTCTACTCAATTACGACTAGGCTACTCAATTTACCTGACATCATCTGCTGGTGTAGGGGGCAATGTTGCCTGACTGCCTAATAGTATGACAGGTTTCTTGGCTCTGCTCACCAACTCCACACACCTTTGGACCTGGGAAGAGTCAAGGGTGAAGAGCCAGTCAAGTGCAATGTGATCTTATCTTCTGTATTTGGGGCAAAAGTCAACATTTCCCCTTCAGATTTCTTGAGCTTTCTTTACTGGGGCCGGTTGCATAAAAGGTTTATATTACTCTTACAAGTTAGTCATCTCATTTCTTCTTTAAAGGGGGGGGTCTAATGTTATTTCATGCATTCTGACTTATTTACACTGTTAAAGAGTTGGATTCTCATGCTAAACATGGCTAAAGTTAAAAAAAAAAACGAGTTGGACATATGACGGAGTATTTCTGTGCCAAATACACTTCTTCTGGGTTTGTATAAGTTTTCGGAAAGTTTTTTGTTTGAGCATGGTCCTTCATGCAGCACATCAACATGCTTCATTCGGGTTACGGCAGTCGTTGGCAGCACTGCTCAGGACTTGCTCGAAAAGAATGTCTCCAAAGAAGTGTGTTTTTGGATGTGAGGGAAAGATAACTTTGTTCAGCTTCCCAAAGAACCCAGCTTTACGTGAACAGTGGATGCAGTTTGTTTTTCGAGGCAGCAAACGAGTTGCGCAAATGTGTTAGTTTGTTCCCGTCATTTCGGTGACAAATGTTTTATAAACAAGCCCCAGTTCGACGCTGGATTTGCACATCATTTGATACTGAAAGACGGAGCGGTCCCAGTGATAAAAGGTCCTGTTAAAGGTGGGGTAAGCGATTTTTCAAAAACGCTTTAGAAAACTGATTCGGGCCGACTAGCAAAACAAACTTGTAGCCAATCAGCAGTAAGGGGCGTGTCTACTCATGAAGCAGAGGAGAGAGCGTTCAGTGCACAGAACGGACATTAGCCGAGCCGAGCAACAGAAAGATAGAGATGGCGGATAAAAAAAACAAGAGTAAAACATCTGCGGAACAAAAGAAGGCTTAAGGCAATAAGGCAAGAAGTAGGACCCGTGTAAATATCGGATCAGCTTTCCAGCGCTGGAGAGAACTCAAGGAGCGGAATTCCTGCGATCAGACACCGAGGTTGCTTTGTTTCTTCTCGATAGATGAGTAACACCGTGTCTGCGCCGCAACAGCTAAAGTCTGTCTAGTACACTGTACGCGACAAAGCGACCGTTGAAAATCATTTGAAATTTGTGTCAATATGTCATGAATAGAACGCAGCAGCAGGTTCCTGTCGGGGATTTGTCGTGTCGTGCCGCGCCGCATCCAGTGTAGACCATAGATATGTACTGTATATATATCTATGGTGTAGACAGCATCACTGATTATAATGAGTTCTATAGTATTTTGTCATGCCGCGCCGCTCGCATCCGGTGTAGACGGTGTAACATTTTTTTTTTTTTTTTTTTCAAACAAACAACATTTTGTTTTGCTTTGTTTCACAGAACTAATCGATGCCTGGGTTGCGTACGTATGTGTGGGGCGGAGCTATCAAAATAGGGGCGAGATCCTTTTGGCGTAGGGGCATGTTTGTTTTGGTGATTTCAAATGTCAACATTGGCTACCAGAAATCGCTTACCCCACCTTTAATGAGTCGGAACCGCAGCTAATGAGTTTGAGACTCTTTAGCTCTGCCCACGGCACGCCTCCAGGAGCTTGGCTGTTTTTCGGAGTGAATCGTAACGCTGTATCTTTCTTTTATAAATCTGATACAACTCTTCTAAGATATGAAGGATGCATTACTACTCTATAGGTATTTAAGATTAACATGAAATTTTGGAAGAAACTGTGTGTGTTATGTCCCCTTTAAAACTGGTCTTTTTGGTTTTTTTATTTGGTTACATAAAAACAGATTAGTCTAAGTTGAATCCAAAAAAACAAGACTGATTACCTCTTGGCTAATAGCTAGATGGTCAGCCTAGTTCTTAAGACTAGTTCTCTGTCTTAAAACATTGAGGCTAAGTTTATGCAACTGGCCCCTGGTGCAGTTTATGTTATGTGTTATATTGAGACTGGATGATCATGATAAAATCTTGTATCGTTATCATTAACATATTCAGTTGCATCTACTGTCTAACTTCCAATACTATATATGCCACAACAGGGTAGAAAAGTTTCACCTCATTCTCTGTGGCGTGTGGGATGTGAACAGAAAGTGGGGACAGATCACATGTCTCCCAAGCTCCAGCAAACAAGTTTGATAAATGATTCTGGAGATACCTATGGGATGACAAGAACGACAGTTGTTTCAGTCATGCTAAAGACAGTTATTAAAAAACATCATTTGTCATTTAATAACAAGATCATGTGCAGGAATAATAGTATGTGAATAGTAGGTTTGTGACGGTTAGGACATTTTCCCACTGGTTAACTGACGTGTGACAACACCGGTAATACCGGTATAACCAGGGGGGGTGGGGTTCGTTAGAGTTTTCCCTCTTTTTCTCACTTTCCTTAGCTTTTAAATAGCTTGTAAATGCCCGTGCGCATTTTACTTTCACTTACGAATTAGCGGCAATTCGGCGTCACTTGCAAAACTCACTTATATTTGTTAACAAAACGAATAAAAATAAACCATGCTATAGGCCCAATATAAAATAAATAACTTACACAAAGTTTAAATGTAAAAAAAAATAATAATAAATAAAAATTAAGCAAAAACTGTGGAACCAAATAAATAAGAACAGACGGTTTATTAGCAAAACGAATAAGAACGCTTGGAGGCACAGCATACACCTTGATAAATAAAATAAATAAATTACACAAAGTTTAGATTAAAGCAAAAATCAGCTAACACTGTGGTACAAAATAAATAAGAAACGACTTACAAAACTTACAAAATCATCTTAGATAAACAAAAAAGCAAAATTTCAAGCAAAAGTCAACAGGCTTTTCAAAATCTAAAATATTGCCAAACAGCTGATCTGTGATGTGACTGTCAGTCAGCACGCTGCATTGAGCAGCCGCGTTCAATTTTCAATTGTAGTGTCTGTTATCTAACTGAACTAAATTATTTTTATTACTATAAAAATCTAAAAGATGGTGGGGGGTGGTGCCGCAGTGGGCAAGTGACGTAATCGGTGTTGCGGCTTAACACCGGTAACACCGTCAACACCGACAATCACAGCAAGCCTATAGTGAGAAGTGTTTATACCATGCAATGATTTTCCCCATCAGGCCTTTGGGAGTGTTTTTAGGGGCAAACTCTTTCTCCACCACATGGTAAGGGTACAGCGTGTCTATGGGAAACTCTATAAACACTGGGCCTGTGGGAAAAAAAAATCAAAGAAATACTGTAGAATTATACTCACAGAATTACAAACAGTGCTCATTTACATATACACTGAACAAAATTATAAACGCAACACTTTTGTTTTTGCCCCCATTTTTCAGTGGGGTTATGGTATGGGCAGGCATATGTTATGGACATGAACACAGGTGCATTTTATTGATGGCATTTTGAATGCAAAGAGATACAGTGACGAGATCCTGAGGCCCATTGTTTTGTCATTCATCCACGACTATCACCTCATGTTGCAGCATGATAATGCACTGCCCCATGTTGCAAGGATCTGTACACAATTCCTGGAAGCTGAAAACCTCCAAGTTTTTGCATGGCCAGCATACTCACCGGACATGTCACCCATTGAGCATGTTTGGGATGCTCTGGATCGGTGTATACGACAGCGTGTTCCAGTTCCTGCCAATATCCAGCAACTTCGCACAGCCATTGAAGAGGAGTGGACCAACATTCCACAGGCCACAATCAACAACCTGATCAACTCTATGCGAAGGAGATGTGTTGCACTGTGTGAGGCAAATGGTGGTCACACCAGATACTGACTGGTTTTCGGACCACCGGACCCCCCAATACAGTAAAAATGCACATTTTAGAGTGGCCTTTTATTGTGGCCAGCCTAAGGCACACCTGTGCAATAATCATGCTGTCTAATCAGCATCTTGATATGCCACACCTGTGAGGTGGATGGATTATCTCGGCAAAGGAGAAGTGCTCACTAACACAGATTTAGACAGATTTGTGAACAATATTTGAGAGAAATAGGCCTTTTGTGTACATAGAAAAAGTCTTAGATCTTTGAGTTCAGCTCATGAAAAATGGGAGCAAAAACAAAAGTGTTTTAAGCGTTTATAATTTTGTTCAGTGTAATTATATAATTTATAAGTGTAATTCAATTTGCTCAATGAGATAAAACAAAATATGCATCATCTGTGCTGTAGTAACATATCTGAAAACTCTGGATTGGTGTAAAAAAGTGATGGTTATCTAGTAATTATTTGCATAATTATAATTACATACTTTGTGTCAAATTAAACAAATAATATTCATTAATACTCTTTAATTATTCTTTAAAAAAATATTGGAATCAGCAGTAGAATCTTTTGGTAAAATGATTTTGAAACAATTGCAAAGTCTATGTCAACATCCTATACTATGAAATGCTGGTAAAAAAAAAAAAAAAAAAAAAAAAAAAACCATTTCAAAACAATTTAAACAGTTCAAATAATACAAGTAAAAAAAAAATTTAAAAAAAAAAATAAAAAAAATAAAAAAAAAAAAATAAGCCAAACCTCACATTTCCACATTTAAACTATTGCTTACGAAAAGGAGAAATTATACATTTTATTCAAATTAACTACTATTAAATTATATACACTACCGTTCAAAAGTTTGGGATCAGAACGATTTTTTATGTTTTTTTAAAGGAGTTTCTTATGCTCATCAAAGCTGCATTTATTTGATCAAAAATACAGGAAAAAAATTTATATTGTGAAATATTATTATGATGTAAAATAGCGTTTTTCTATTTTAATATACATTAAAATGTAATTTATTTCTGTGATGCAAAGCTGTATTTTCAGCATCATTACTCCAGTCTTCAGTGTCACATGATCTTCAGAAATCATTCTAATATGCTGATTTATTATCAGTGCTGGAAACTGTTGTGCTCCTTAATATTTTTTTGGAACCTGTGATACTTTTTTTCAGGATTCTTTGATGAATAAAAAGTTAAAAGAAGAGCATTTATTTAAAATAGAAATATTTTCTAACAATATACACTACTGTTCAAAAGTTTGGGGTCAGTACATTTTTATTCTTTCTTTTTTTGGAAGAAATTAAAACTTTTATTCAGCAAGGATGTGTTAAATGTATAAGTGATAGCAAAGATGTATATTGTTAGAAAATATTTATATATTGAATAAATGCTATTTTTAATAGATAATAGATAATTTAATAAATGCTTTTTAACTTTTTATTCATCAAAGAATCCTGAAAAAAGTATCGCAGTTTCCAAAAAAATATTTGGCAGCACAACTGTTGCCAACATTGATAATTCTAATAATAAATCAGCATATTAGGATTATTTCTTAAGGATCATGTGACACTTTAGACTAAAGTAATGGCTGATGGAAATTCAGCTTTGCATCAAAGTAGTAATTTATATTTTAAAGGATATTAAAATAGAAACCATTATTTGATATTGTAATAACATTTTGCAAGATTACAGTTTTTCTGTATTTTTAATCAAATAAACGCAGCCTTGATGAGCATAAGAGACTTCTTTAAAAAACATTACAAGTCTTATTGTGTGTGTGTGTATATGGGTGAAAGACGAAATTTACAAAAGTGATTATATGTCCATAGAAAGCACATTAAATGCAAGTAAAGTGTCTACATTTAAGGTTTCAAATAGGTTTTTAAAAAATAAAATGTAAAAATTTGGTTGAAATAATGTTACATTGTCATTCAGTGTAACACAATATTTATGTAAAAATTCAAACAACATGTTTATTCTGCCCTGTACATATTAAAATATATAAAAGAATAAGTGAGCATATAAAATTGTATTGGGTTTTAAATGAGTAAAACATTCATACTGACAAATGGGCAAAACCTAGGATAGTGGGAAATTTAAAAATTTTGCCATTTTGACATTGAAACATTCTATTAACATGATTTGTGCAAATCCAAGGAATTTTTGTTTTTGGTGTATAACACCAAAATGTATATAAAAAAAAAATAAAAAATAAAAAATATATATATATATATATATAGTTCAATTCGAATAATGTTACCCACCAAAAACACACAAATCATGTTAATAGAATGTTTAAATGCCAAAATGGCAAAAAAAAAAAGTTTGCAGGTAGGAGTAAATTTCAGCGCAGCTGTACCTGGTGTGCCAGACTGTGCGATGGCCAAGGCTTTTCTGACAGTGGGAACAATTTCTCTCACGGTCCTCACTGATGCACAGAACTTACAGAGAGGCTTGAAGAGGGACATTTGGTCAATATCTTGTAGTGCACCTCTACCCTGCAAAGAAACCATCAGACATAATATTAATGAATGACCAATGAATAAAGAGTATGATGCAGCTGACACCCAACAATTCTTTCACTAAAATTCAAATCATTAAAAGCCAGTTCACAACAATGTCGAAAACTACAACTATAAAGTTATAATAATTGTTATATTTTTCATTGTCTGTGACTTTTGGTTGCTTCCATTGGTTCGTTACCAAACAGTCATTCAGGTTTGGAATGACAAGAGGGTCAGTAAATGATTGCAAAATTTTTGGGTAAATTCTTTTTTTTTTAATTTAAAAAATCAAGTTTCATAGTTCATAGTTAAAAATCATAGTTCAAGGCTAGTTCCCCAAGAATTACTCTGGAGTTGAGATCAAATCCAGTGTTTACACAAGACACAGATAGAATTATGAAGAAAGATAAGGCAGTTACAGAGGTATAAGTCAAACAGAGCAAAGAGCAAACATGCAGGTGACATGCGCATGAAGTGCACGTGACTCATAGTCTGTACAGCACTTCCTGACCTGTAAGAGAGTAGCAGCGGCACCACCAATCAGCAGCAGCGGTGATTCGGCCATTTGAGCGTTCTTCACCGCAGTCACTGTATTCGTCAGTCCCGGCCCCGCCGTCACCGCAGCCACACCAACTGTACCTATATCAGCAAAACGAAAGATTATCAGCTTCTCCTACTTCTTCTAACATGATGCATCCGCTTTTCTGGTGTTTGATTCAGTCTTACCGGAAAGTCTTGCAACGGCATCGGCAGCAAACACAGCTGTGGCCTCGTGGCGTGTGTCGACAATGCGGATGCCCAGTTTCTCACAGGCCACCAGGATGGGTGAGATGTGTCCTCCCACCAACGTGAAGACAAATTTGACCCCATGAGCTCGCAAAACATCCGCCACACTCTCTCCTCCATGTCGAGGGCTCTGTCTCTCAGTCTGTGAATGATGAATATTAAAGTTGCAATGAAACGGATGTAGCAACAGATATTTTCATTCATATTGTGACGTACACACTAGAAAAAAACAAAAAAAGATATTTTGAAGTTGTAAATAAAATTGCTAATTGCTCAATTTTTTTTTTAAATATTTGTGAAATTTACTAAATTGATATCTTTATACACCAATTTTTTTTTTCAGTGCATCTAAGTGTGACAGAAAAAATTAGGGCGGGACTTGGTTCTATGAATCGGTTGTTGATTGGCTGTTGAGATGCAGGTGCTGCAATCAAAAGTGAAGGCAGATGAAAGTGAGCTTGCAGGAGCAGTTTTAAGTGACTAAATGATTGGAAAACTTCTGCATACATCACCAGAGAGAAGTCTGTCATTTTCAGTTATGACATTTTGATTATACATTGTGAGGTCAAAAAGATCACAAGAAGATCTACAGCATGCATTTAAAAAAAAAAAAAGGTGAATTTTCATTTCATGCCAAATTTAATAATTAATGCAGCATTTGTCAGATCTTTCATAATGGATCAGTCGATCAATTTCAAAAACTATGAATAATTTGTTCCCGAAACAGACTGATTTGATTTTTGAATTCAACTCACACAATCCACTCAGAGAAGTTAGTAGCTCACTGGAGCTGAATCTTATCAGTAAGTAAAAACTTTCATTTCAATCTGTTTTCACACAAAGCTATCATTTGACTTTTTAAAATAAAAATATATGCATTTAAAAAAAAATGTAATGCCAGTCAAATCTTACTTTGTTTCTTTGTTCTTCCAAAAAAAAAGAAACTAGACAGGGTTTGTGCAGAGACGCTCATTACCGGTTTTACTTGTTTACTTAATCCTTACAAACAATGTAATGCCAGTCAAATCTTACTTTGTTTCTTTGTTCTTCCAAAAAAAAGAAACTAGACAGGGTTTGTGCAGAGACGCTCATTACCGGTTTTACTTGTTTACTTAATCCTTACAAACAAACCATACACTGTTATATATACAGTATTTCTGGCAATGCAATACAAATGCTTAATAGGTGAAAAATTGCTTAGTGTTGGAGTCTGGCCAGGTGACAGCAGGCCTGCTATTACAGCATTACAGCACCTTTTGTTTTGTTGAAAAAAAATAAATCAACAATAAACCAAGTCCTGCTGATATTGTTATGCAAAAGTTGCACATCCTTCACCTGATAGTTTACAATTCTTGTATGGTTATTAAACATGCATGTTTTATTATTGTGAAAGTCACTACTAGATAGACAGACAGACAGACAGACAGATAGACAGATAGATAGATAGATAGATAGATAGATAGATAGATAGATAGATAGATAGATAGATAGATAGATAGATAGATAGATAGATAGATAGATAGATAGATAGATAGATAGATAGATAGATATAGAGACAGACAGATAGATATAGATAGATAGACAGAGAGTAGACAGTAGACAGACAGATAGAGACAGACAGACAGATATAGATAGATAGACAGACAGACAGACAGATAGACAGTAGACAGACAGATAGACAGACAGACAGATAGATATAGATAGATAGACAGACAGTAGACAGTAGATAGATAGATAGATAGATAGATAGATAGATAGATAGATAGATAGATAGATAGATAGATAGATAGATAGATAGATAGATAGATAGATAGATAGATAGATAGATAGAAAGACACAGACAGATAGACAGTAGACAGACAGACAGACAGACAGATAGATATAGACAGACAGACAGACAGACAGATAGATAGATAGATAGATAGACAGAAAGAAAGAA
>NW_015506160.1:111864-112195 GCF_001515645.1 Sinocyclocheilus grahami
AGATAGACAGTAGACAGACAGACAGACAGATAGATATAAACAGATAGACAGACAGTAGACAGACACACAGACAAATAGATATAGACAGATAGACAGACAGTAGACAGACAGACAGACAGACAGACAGACAGATAGATATAGACAGATAGACAGACAGATAGATAGATAGACAGACAGATAGACAGTAGACAGACAGACAGACATATAGACATATAGACAGATAGACAGTAGACAGACAGACAGATAGATATAAACAGATAGACAGACAGTAGACAGACAGATAGATAGATAGATAGAGATAGACAGACAGATAGATAGATAGATAGATAGA
>NW_015506160.1:117469-139091 GCF_001515645.1 Sinocyclocheilus grahami
GTGGGCACAGAGAGCTGAGTTAGTTTGGGCAGGAGGAGGTTTGGGATGATAGTGTTAAAGGCCGAGCTGAAGTCCACGAACAGGATCCTCACATAAGTCCCTGGTCTGTCTAGATGTTGCAGAACATAATGCAGTCCCATGTTGACTGCATCATCCACAGACCTGTTTGCTCTGTAGGCAAACTGAAGAGGATCCAGCAAGGGTCCAGTGATGTCCTTCAGGTGGGCCAGCACCAGTTTTTCAAAAGACTTCATGACCACAGATGTTAGAGCCACAGGCCTGTAATCATTAAGTCCAGTAATTTTGGGTTTCTTAGATCAGACAATGGCAAACATGTATATTGATGGCAAGGCAAGAGGGATAATCCAGGTACAAGGCAAAGGTCCAGGCAGGGGAGAACAGTATCCAATTGGGCGAGACTTGAGGGATAATCCAGGTAAACAGGCAGTGATCAGAAACAGACAAGGCAAGACGATGAAAACAAGACACTAGACTCGATAATGCAGCTATCGCTAGATGAGTGATACACACAGAACAATACACGAGACTAAAACAGAAAACACGGAATGGCTCGATAAGGCAGCTAACACTTGGGGAGTGGAAAATGCAGAACAATACACGGCCCTGAGAGAGAGGAAGTCCATAGTTTATGTAGCATGTCTGATTGGATTCAGCTGTGTGTGTAATCAGTGCAATGGATGATGGGAACTGTAGTCCGTGGTGAGGTACAACAGTCTGTGTAGTGTGAGAGTCAATGTAATGGTAGAATGATCCCTAGTGGCAATCGGCCGGAAGGCCAAGGACCGGATTCGTGACAAATGGAACAGGAGCCCACCAGGGCGGAGCAGACAGAGTAGGAGCCCACCCTGGGCCTAACTCAGGGACATGGACACTTCCTGGGCGGAACTGAGGATCTGGAGCCCTTCCAGGGTGGTACTGGGGATCAGGATAGCGCTTACGTGATATGCAGCTCTCAGTGATATGTGTCGGGTCCCCGCTATAATAGCAGCAACATTCACAAATGTTTACAGAACAAGCGGGAACCCAGTGTGCCTGTAGTTTTCTCTATTTCTGTTTTATCACGTGATAGAAAGTCTAAGGCCTTCTTAAGCCGTACGGCTGACTTATCTAATCTGCGGCCTGTTATGCATCAAACTAATATTGCTGTTGAGACAAAATGCAATGCCATCAAGTTAGCATTTTTAAACATTCGCTCACTAAAAAATAAATCATTTCTAATCAATGACTTAATAACCACAAACAACCTGGATTTTATGTTTCTAAATGAAACATGGCTAGAAGACAGCTGCAGTGCAACGGTCCTCAATGAAACAGCCCCTCCTAACTTCACTTTCATGAGTGTTTGCAGGACTGTTAGGAGAGGTGGAGGTGTAGCTGCTCTATTTAAAGATGTCTATCAATGCAAGCAAGTGTCATTTGGTCAGTACTTGTCTTTTGAATATCTAGGGATTGTGTTGAAAGGTGCTCCACGCATTCTGTTTATCATTATTTACAGGCCTCCAAAATACTCTCCAGCCTTTGTTGAAGAGTTCACAGAAATGCTATCAATGATTTCCTCAGAGTTTGACTGTTTTGCTATTGCAGGGGATTTTAATATTCACATAGATAATGCAGAAAACAAAACTACAAAAGAAATTATAACTGTTTTAAATACTTTTGACCTGATTCAGCATGTGCATGAACCCACACACAATCGGGGACATACTCTAGATTTACTCATCAGTAGAGGTCTAAACATTTCATCCATTGTTATTAAGGACGTAGCACTATCTGATCACTTCTGTATTTTCTTTGATATATTGATCTCTGTTACCACTGAATCTAGATCGGTCTCAGTCAGAAAGAGATGCATTAACGAAAACACTAGTGTGCTATTTATGGAGGCTATATCTTTAACACCAAGCATTTCTGCAGACTCTGTTGATCTTCTCCTTGATTCCTTTAACTCAAAAGTTAAGAATGTTATTGATGACATTGCTCCTTTGAAAGTCAGCAGGAAGACTGGCAGACAGAAATCAGCTTGGAGAAAATCAACAGCAGTTCAGAGTATGAAAAGACAATGCAGAAAAGCTGAGCGGATGTGGCGGAAGACGAAACTTGAAATACACTATAGCATATATAAAGACAGCCTTCGTACTTTCAATGTGGAACTAGGCAAAGCTAGACAGTCATTCTTCTCAAACCTTATAAACAGTAACTTAAACAACACTCGCACTCTTTTTGCTACTGTTGAGAGACTGACAAACCCCCCAAATCAGATTGCCAGTGAAATGCTCTCCGACAGCAAATGCAATGAGTTTGCTTCCTTCTTTTCTGAGAAGATCAATAATATCAGGAAGGCGATTAGCACATCCCCAAGTTATGCAGAGGTTAGACATATTCGACCACAATATCAAAAAGAAGATACTATGTCTGCTTTTGAAGAAATTGATAGCAAAATTTTGGAAGAAATAGTACAGCACCTTAAATCGTCAACATGCTATCTTGACACACTTCCCACATATTTTTTCAAAAGGGTGCTTAACTGTTTGGAAGCAGATCTCTTAGAAGTGGTGAACGCCTCACTTCTTTCTGGGACTTTTCCAAACTCCCTGAAAACTGCAGTTGTTAAACCCCTTCTGAAAAAGAGAAATCTTGATAACACCATATTGAGCAACTATAGACCAATATCAAATCTTCCTTTTATAGGAAAGATTATTGAAAAGGTAGTCTTTAATCAGCTGAACAAATACTTAAACTCAAATGGATACCTGGACAATTTTCAATCTGGTTTTCGACCGCATCACAGCACAGAGACAGCACTCATTAAGATAATAAATGATATTCGCTTAAATTCTGAATCTGGCAAAATATCAGTGCTGGTACTACTAGATCTCAGTGCTGCGTTTGATACTGTCGATCATAACATACTACTAGAGAGACTGGAAAACTTGGTTGGGCTTTCTGGCATGGTAATTAAATGGTTCAGGTCATACTTAGAAGGGAGAGGTTATTATGTGAGTATAGGAGAGCATAAGTCTAAGTGGACGTCCATGACATGCGGAGTCCCACAAGGCTCAATTCTTGCACCGCTCTTGTTTAGCCTGTATATGCTCCCACTAAGTCAAATAATGAGAAAGAACCAAATCGCCTATCACAGCTATGCAGATGATACCCAGATTTACCTAGCCTTATCTCCAAATGACTACAGCCCCATTGACTCCCTCTGCCAATGCATTGATGAAATTAACAGTTGGATGTGCGAGAACTTTCTTCAGTTAAACAAGGAAAAAACTGAAGTCATTGCATTTGGAAACAAAGATGAAGTTCTCAAGGTGAATGCATACCTTGACTCTAGGGGTCTAACAACTAAAAATCAAGTCAGGAATCTTGGTGTGATTCTGGAGACAGACCTTAGTTTCAGTAGTCATGTCAAAGCTGTAACTAAATCAGCATACTATCATCTCAAAAACATTGCAAGAATTAGAGGTTTTGTTTCCAGTCAAGACTTGGAGAAACTTGTTCATGCCTTTATTATCACCAGCAGGGTGGACTATTGTAATGGTCTCCTCACCGGCCTTCCCAAGAAGACCATTAGACAGCTGCAGCTCATCCAGAACGCTGCTGCCAGAATTCTGACTAGAACCAGAAAATCTGAGCATATTACACCAGTCCTCAGGTCCTTACACTGGCTTCCAGTTATATTTAGGATTGATTTTAAAGTACTTTTACTCGTATATAAATCACTCAATGGCCTAGGACTTAAATACATTGCAGATATGCTCACTGAATATAAACCTAACAGACCACTCAGATCATTAGGATCGAGTCAGTTAGAAATACCAAGGGTTCACACAAAACAAGGGGAGTCCGCTTTTAGCTATTTTGCCGCCCGCAGTTGGAACCAGCTTCCAGAAGAGATCAGATGTGCTAAAACATTTGTCACATTTAAATCTAGACTCAAAACTTATCTGTTTAGCTGTGCATTAATTGAATGAGCACTGTGCGATGTCCGAAATGATTGCACTGTATTTTATGTATAATCATTTTCTATTTTTAACTGTCTTAAATTCATTTTAAATCAATTTTTAAATCATTTTCAAAGTTTTTAAATTCCTTGTTTTATTTTTGTGATTATTTTTTGATTATTTTACTTTATTTTATGTAAAGCACTTTGAATTACCATTGTGTATGAAATGTGCTATATAAACTTGCCTTGCCTTGCCTTTTGCTAGTAATACATGTTGTGCATATTTATATGCTCCATGATTAATTACAGTTAATATAGCTAGTACAGGAGGAATATTAAAAGACAAGACGCTACAAACAAGTTTTTAAAATGCAATGGTCTTTCTTTTATTTTTAGCCTATTTTGCTTCCATGCCTTCTTTCAGACTAATGGAAAGAAAACATCTAAAATACACATTTAAGCCTTTATTACACATTATCTATTTGTGTCTTTTTTAATTGATTTTAATTATAATACATATCTTTAAAGACCATGAGCTTTTTCTTCTGCACTGAGCCAAATCTCCACTTTAGTAGCACTTACCTACACCAAACATTTTTATGAGCAAAAACTTGGTAAAAAACTTTGTTTTTACAAACATTTGATTCTTGTTTATATTCTGAAGGTGTTTACAGTTTTTACATGGTTTGTTCATATATCATTAGCCTCATTTATATAACATTTTATTCTTTAAAACATGTTGAAATTCCCATTTGATTGCTTTTGACTCATGGAGTGATAAAAAGAGATATCCAAAATCTGTAAAACCCTTAACTTCAATATGTCAAGAAAATGAAAAAAACTATTTTAAAATGTATCCAATGTTAAGACTTATGTTCTGGAAACTTATGCAAATTAGTACATATTTAATCAGATAATGCCTCATTTGCATGTTTAAACATAACGAGAAAACCTGTAATACAAAGCAAAACAAAACTTGTCTTGGTTACACTTTACTTGAAGGGGTGTGCATAAGACTGACATGACACCTACATAATCATGACATGAAACACGTCATGAATATGAAGGTATTTTATGCATGTTTATGACAACTGTCATTAAGTGTCATTCGCTCAGTTGTCATTTTTAATGCAAATATGACATTATTTGACCTAACCCTAACCCTACCCCTACCCTTACCCCTAACCATAGCCCATAACAAAGACATCTCAAACAATGTCATCTTTGCATTAAAAATTACATAACTGAGCGAATGACACTTAATGACAGTTGTCATAAACATGCATAAAAGCATTTATATGGCTGGCTACCATTCACTTGAGATTCCTGCAGTGTGCTTTCAGAGTTTCTCTGAAACCCTCCACCTTCCCCAGCTCCACCTGTATAGATCTGCTACAGGGTTATTTTATATGCTATTTGTGCAGCAGCAGCATGTCTTAAATACTCACGGTACCGTATCGCCATATGCATTGGCAGTAGCAAGTTCCTGTACTTGCTTGCAGCAGCGGCAATAGTCTACAACTACAGCAATAACCAACAGCAGCAATTCAGCGGCAGCGTAGCAGATCTGTTCCGCCAAGACCAAATACATTAACATTGTCATATCCATCACCATGCTAAAATGTTCAGAGAGTTGTCATGATTGAACTGCCTTTCAACATGAAGCAGCATTCGCAAAACCCATTATTCTTCCCTAATGTGACATTAGTGAAACAATCTGTATAATGGGTCAGTTTTAATGAAAGGGAAAATGAAATGGATGTTTGATGCGCAAAAACCAGTGAAGTCAAACAAGCACAGTTGAGCTTCTGTTCACATTTTCGATGAGCCCATGCCGATCAATGTTTACATGTGAATAAAAGCCTAAATTAAATCTGTTCGACACATAAGGTGATCATGTCTCTTCAGAAGCTGGGGACTAAACTGCTCTATCCATGTGGAATACTTTTACAATGCCTTTATGCACATTTTGAAGTTGGAATATTTAAACAAATACCTTCATTTGTGTTCCATTTTTGGGGAAAGTAAAGAAGTGAGAGAAAGAAAGTAATAGTGAGATTCATTGCACTTACTGTTTCTGCACACTGAAGACTCTCCCATAGAGAAATATAATGAGTAACAGCCACCGGCTCATATGCTCTTCTGCTTTGCACAGCTGGCGGCTCTGATATTGGCTCATCTGTCATAGAGACGAACAGACATCAAGAGACAAGGACAGCGATACAGAGAGCTTCAGCTCCATTAGATTCTGTAATCAGGGATGACTTTGTAGAAACATACTGCTGTAGGTGCTCAGCAGGCTCCTCAAGAGATGATACTTGGTTGTATAATCACCGCTTTCAGTCAGTGGAGCATCATAATCTAAGAGAGATGCAGAAGGGATGATGTTTAATAGAACATTTTAGAACAACATTTATTTGAAATACAATGGATAAATTGTCACTTTTAATCATTTTAATGCATCTTTGCTGAATAAAATAATTAATTTCCTTCAAAAAACAATCTTAGAGACTACAAACTTTTGAATGGTAGTACACACTGTCCCAGCGGTCATGAATATTAAAATTACTGAACCGTAGCTGCTCGTCTGTGGTTTGTAGGTTCCCAGGTCAACTGCTCCGTTCATGAATCCAAAGCTGGTTCCTCCATGAAACATGTAGAAATTGATGGAGATGCCACGATCCAGAAGCTCTCGCACTATAGAGATCATTTCTGTCATAACAGAAGAGATGCAGACACAATACATGTCAAAGCAGAGAGAATTTATCAGACAGTAGAATATATATGTATACAGTATATACTGGCAAGAGGACATGGATCAAGGCAAACGGATTGTTTTTCATATGTTCATATATATTATGGCATTTTGTCATGCAAAAAGTAAGCTTAGATAGAAATTGTCCATTCTAGGTGGTCAATGTCCACATGCTCACTTTGAGGCATGATGAGGCAGATTCTTTACCTTGCGCAGAGAAAACATGATGAGGTTTCCCCCAAACATCAAACCAGCCAGACCAATATTCCATCACCATCAGCGGCTTCTGTGGCTGCAGCAAAGAAAATGTTCAAATATCATTGTGCTGTCTATATGTTGTAGACTACATTTATATATTGTTTATGTGGCCGGGTAACAAAGAGTAGTCATCATAAGAATTGCCGGTGGTTATGCCTATCCGTCATTAGGAGGCACTTTCGTGCGTCTGAGCAGCGCAGTGAGAAAAATAAAAAGAAAGAGAGTGTTTTATTTCGGGGGAACGGTTTTTATGATTGAGGCATCCCGGACACGAGTGAGTTGAAGTGCGTGGACTGGAAGAAAAACACCATCTGTTGTTTGGACAGTGAAAAAAAGGGAATTCCTCGGTTGGGTGTTGGTCTGGTCGCTGAGCAGTTTGGATCAGTCTGCGATCACACAGATTTCGTATTTCTCCGTGGGTGAGAAATATCTGCGTAGAGGAATCGTGCAGGCCGCGGAAATCGAGCGTGAGTGACATTTAATGTGAACGTTGAGTTTAGGACATGCCATTTATGTTGTGAAGTGAAAGGGAAAGTAAACCAAACTTCTTTCTCCTTTAATAAAATAATACTAGAGGGGAGAACGAAGGCACGTGAAGGTGCATGTGAGGTGACAGCTGGGTGAATTTCTAATGTGACGCAGCACGCCACAGAGTGAGTAATATTGATTTCATCCGGGTTTGGGAAATGTATCTGTATACTCAGAGAAAATGGTCACTAGTTGTTTACTGTTTTGATGTCAATGTTAATTTGAGTTCATTAATAATCTGTTCTTGGAGAAGAAGATAGTAATAACAATGTTAATAGAGATGTACAGAGTGTAAAATGGATTTACTTGAATTTATTTATTCAATAGTTATAAGTGGCTGATGAGAATGTCTATTTGATTATATTCTATGTTTGTTCTTCCTTTAGAAAGCATTATAAGCCACTACCATTGTTTATCCAGGGGGTTAAGTGCTCACACCAATTTATTTGTACTGTGTTTAATTAATTAATTAATTTTATTTTATTTTTTGTTACTGTGGGGCTATCTTGGTAAAGGGAAAAAAGGGGAATTGGCGAAACTGGCCTGACGTTATTTCGGTAACTGTGAGCACTATTTGAAGTGCTTATATTTAAGTCCTCGTCTCATCTCTCTTCTGGGACCATGACATTTGTGCTAAAATACAGTTGTGGGCATTTTTAACACTGTAGTATACTGTAAATATAATTGTAAATAAGGACAAATTTGAAAATATTCTAAAAATCTTTACTGACCTGCAATTCTGCTAAATGCGGTACATCACCGAACGTCAGTTTCTGTAGGTTCACCGTCTGCAAGACTTTTAAAGGAGATGACAATCAAATATAATTTGTGGTAGAAGAACTTTACTTACCTACACTATTGTTCAAAAGCTTGACATTATACTTTCTCTTCATCAAAGAATACAAAAAAAGAAACATGTCATAGTTTCCACAAAAATATTAAGCAGAACAACTGTCGATAATAATAAGAAATGTTTCATGAGCACCAAAGGAACATATTAAAATTGTAATATTGAAATTTCAAGACTGAAGTAATGGCTGCTAAAAATTGCCATCATAGGGATAAATTAAATGTTAAAATATATTCACTTAGAAAACAATTATTCTAAAAAGTAATAATATTTCACAATATTACTGTTTTTACTGTATTTTTGATCAAATAAATGCAGCCTTAGTCAGCATAAGAGACTTCTTTCAAAAACATTTTAAAAATCTTACAGTAGTGTAAACACCATTAAATTATTTCACTTGTGCAAAACAGTTAGTGTCACATTATTAACAAGCAGTGGGGAGTGGGGACACTAAAAAAATGAATAGATATATGAATGCTACAGTACCTCCATCTACCCCTCCACACTTTAACCCGTCATGATTGTCTGATGTGAGGAGAAGCTCGGAGATTCCCCGGGACAGTAACGCCTGTTGATTTTGAGAACAAACTCTGTAGGTATAAGAGAACTGGCTCACCATAATGCAGAGTCAATGATAAAGATTTAATCTCATGCCATACCTCTTTGATGAATGACATGTATTGCTCATCCTTCGCATATGAGCCATATTCATTCTCTACTTGAACAGCAATAACAGGGCCTCCTTTCTTATACTGTAGGGAGGACAGCGGAGACAAATTCAAGACCAAAGCCAAACAAATAAAAACGAAACAAACAAAAATAACACATATTTGACCTGGAGGGGTGTGATTCTCGGAATGAGTTTATCAAAGTATGAGTTCACAGCACTTGTGAAGCCAGAGTATGTTGTTCTTAACTTCATTTTCTTATCCTGCAGCAGCCAGCTGATAAAAAGGTAAAAATTTAAAAAAATTTAAAATAAAATATATATACGTATATATACATTAATAATAATGCAAACATGTTATATTAGGATTAATTTTTATTTATTTTTTTTCATAACAGGTGAGGCACTAACCTTGGTAACCCACCCAAATCCCACTCGGCACATATGTACGGCCCCGGACGCAGAATCATCCAGAGGCCTAATTCCCCTGCTAGACGAATATATGCCCTTAAATCAAGCAAAGAGTTTGATTTATTAATGAATACATTTGTTAAAATGGAATGTGATATGAAATGTTTATTCCTGAGGCAAGCTTCACTGTGGCTCATACACTAGTCATACACTGAAAACGGTAATATTGTGAAATAATATTACTATTTAAAAGAACAGTTTCTATTTGAATGTAAATTTAAAAATGTCATTTATTTCTGTGATGCACAGTTGAATTTTTAGCAGCCATTACTCCAGTCTTCAGTGTCACATGATCTGTCAGAAATCATAATTCGGTGCTCAAATCAGCATATTAAAATCAATGCGATAAACAGTTTTCACAAAAATATAAAAACCCAGAAAAAACACTTATATTGAAGGAAGAATCCAACTTGTATACAACTTGCAAGCCATATATGAAAACCAAAATACCAGAAACTGATTTGTAAGTAATCACCCAGAACACATCACCATTAATAAAGTTCATTGTGAATAAATAAATAAAGTTCATATTCATCACTCACTCCAGATCCAGCTCCTCCTGAAACAGATAAACTCCTCTTTCTGGTTCGTGAAGATTCCACGGCACATACCTGACAGACAGAACATGAATATGACGGATATGACTCTTCAAGAAGATTCTGAGGGGAAAAGAAAAAGTGTCCCTAAATCCATGTCACGGTCTTACGTGGTGAGAGTATTGAGACCACAGGCCTTGAGTTTGAGCAGCCGGTCTCTCCAGTACGCCCTGGGGACCCGAAAGTAATGGATGGAGCCTCCGAGGATCCGAAATGGGGCTCCATCTAAAGTGAAGTGGGTGGAGTCTGCCCTCAGTCCCTGTCTCTCTGACATTCTCTGAAAAAAAAAAACTGACAGAATATTTGATATAAAATGCAGTAATTATGCTCACACTCGGACTGAATCTGTTCAATGAGAATGATTGAAATATAAAAAAAGTGTGCTTAATTGTAGTAAATGTGCACTTAAAAACGTGCAGATAATATGATACTAGAAAAATAAAAGGCTGCTTAAGTGTATAAAGAGAGCACACATTTATGACTATGTTTAACGCAAGTAACACAACTTTTAAAAAGTGCCCTCTGTAATAATTTCAAATTAAGCATTTTATTTTAAAGAAGTTTTAATAATCCTTTGTAATGCTTTGAAGTACACTTTTTTTTGATGTGTTGACTAACATAGCAAAGCACATGTAACGTGCTTGATTATAATTTGAACTGTAGTGTATTCAACATTAAAGTTAATTTATTTTAAATGTGCGACATTCTTCATTACAAATGTGTGATCACAAATTGATTTAAAAATACGACATACAAGTTTCAGTATGAATGAGTATATTTTAGTTACCATAAATTGTGTCAGTGCATTTGGCAGTACACTTTAACCACATTTAAAAGACAATAGAATTAATTTTTAAATTACAAATATATATTTAAACGGGTGAAAAAAGCACTTTTAAATTCCAACGAACTGCATTTAATTTAAATTTACACTATAATGCATTTGAATTTGATTGTAAATAACATGCAACTAAGTGTCCTAAAGCATTACATTCAGTTCACATTGAAGTACATTCTTTTAAAGTGTATTGTTTCTATAACAAGTACTTTTTTTCAATTATGTTAAAGTGAATCTCTTTTTTTTGACAAGGGTTAGTAATAGAAGTAAACTTGTTAGAACACAGAGCAAATTGAATAAAATATATCAAATGGGTCTGATTAAAAATAACTTGCAAAGATACACTGCACATAAAAACAAAGACGTAAAAAGTATATATTAGCCGTATTATTGAGTCTTACCTACAACACTATTACACTGGCAGTTGTTAAGAGAGCAGCACTAATCGAAGCTGTGGCCACTGTACCAGCTGGAACAAAGCGAATCAATGAAGCAAAGTCCAGAAAACACTGATACAAAGAGAACCAGCTAGGCTTTGTTTTGAGGAGCAAACAAACATATAGACTGCTGTTGTTGTGGTGGCCGGAGGACTGAATATAAGCATATACTTATAGCATATGCTATATCTTATTACCCACGTTATTCTGAATTTAATATTTGTTTTTCTTAAATATGTTTTCTTTTTCAGCATTATTTAATTATTTCAATCCACTCTTTAAGGGAAAAAAATGGCTTTTGCTACATTGACCACATACTGCCACCATGTGATGTAAACCATTACACAAACACCATTCAACGTTCAGTTTTTTTAACAAACCAAACAAAAACTAATTGTTTGCCTAAAAAGCATCTATTCCCTTATTATGACAACAGCAACATCATGACAAACAACCATCACTCATAATTCTCAATTTGACTTTATGGAATAAAAAAAAAAAATGCAACTAAGCAGTCACTATTAGAAGTCACCACTGTAAATCATTTACAACTTTTGCCGGTTCTGTAGGCTACTTGACAGAAACAGTTTCTATTGGTCTTAATTTGCTAAATGGGGATAAAACAAACTCAAAAACTCAAAAAAGCAAATAATAGTCACCAGGAAAACACTTTCCCTTATACATTCATATAAATATTAACATAAAACCAGTCAAAAGTTCATTGCATGGACAGATTGTGTATCAACTACCCTTGAATTGTCTCGACGGGCACAGATCTCTTTCATAGGTTCACTCAACGCTGCTATGACAGAATGGGAACGCCCCTTGTGTGTCCCAATTGTCTGAAGCCCGTATGGAATCACACCAATTCACTGGCTGATGGCGTGCGCCACCCTGACGTCACTACATCACCCACTCTAATACTAGCAACCACGCCATCTGCTCCTCAGATTTCCGGTCATTTAGCCCTTTGGAAGCGATTTATCTGGCCCGTGTTCAGCGTATTTCTTCGTGTTTCTCTTTGAACTTCAGTGACTGCATTCAGTGGAACCTCGTTTCCCCTTTGCGGTGAAGTGCTATGGAGTTCAGTCGCTGCCAGCCGGCGTGCTCTCGGTTTTTCATGAGTGATGACCCGCGCAGTAAGTGTGTTAAATGTATGGGTTTGTCTCACGCACGCAAGGCTGTTTACGGCGCTTCTAACTGTAAATTTTGTGAGAATCTCCATCTCAAAACACTTCACGTGAGGCTTGTGGTTTTTGAGAAGGAGTCATCTGTTTTGAGACTCAGTGAACCGATGAGGCCCTCCGTGAATCCGCGGCCTGGGGTTCGGATGTGGAGCTCTAGGCTATAGATCAGGAGCAGACGAGGCTAAATGGGGATAAAACAAACTCAAAAACTCAAAAAAGCAAATAATAGTCACCAGGAAAACACTTTCCCTTATACATTCATATAAACATTAACATAAAACCAGTCAAAAGTTCATAGCATGGACAGATTGTGTATCAACTACCCTTGAATTGTCTCGACGGGCACAGATCTCTTTCATAGGTTCACTCAACGCTGCTATGACAGAATGGGAACGCCCCTTGGGTGTCCCGATTGTCTGAAGCCCGTATGGAATCACACCAATTCACTGGCTGATGGCGTGCGCCACCCTGACGTCACTACTATGTTTTTAGTTTGTACTGCAAGTTCTGCAACTATACTAAAAGTGAACTTATAGGTATACTGATAGTTTACTAATTAAATACTTGTAGCATTTTAGTACACTTTGAAGTATAGTTTAGTAGTTTATACGGCAAGTATACTTGTAAGTTTTTTTTAAATAAACTTTACATCATACTTTAGGTATTAATATGTATATATTTTGTTATATGTAAATCTGAACATACAAAACACCAAAAGAAAGATCAGGGTATCTGCTTGAAAACTAAAACATTTTATTCTAGCTTCATGCATTCTTTTTTATAAACACTTGAATGTGGGTAAGTTTCATAAATAAAAAATAAATAAATAGACAACATTTTGAACAAAATGCTGAAAAAGACTGAATTGGATTCAGAATGATAATCAAAACGTACTGTAGATGGAGTCGATCAACACCCCAAAGCTTGACAATCATTACCTCTTCATGGGTCGACATTTTATTCCATAATTTACGCGTGGAAGCATCTGTTGTTTCGGTTTCTTCTTCGCCTGTGTTTTGGAAATTCTGTACAGAAGATGTTCAATAGCGCCCCCTACCGTATAACAGTGAAAACATGGATTCGCTGAGCACAAGTATAGATCAAATATATCTATACTTTTTCTAAGTATAAGTCAAGCATACTTAAATGTCATTTTAAATATATTTCTAAGTAGATAAGGCACATTTCTGAGAAGTACATAAAAATTAGACTTTCCCCCCGGTGTTGAAGAAAGGAGAAGGTTTTGTCACTTCAAAACCTGTTTCCATTACGGCTGCTGCTGCTTACACTATGGGAGACGCTTGCGGCTTTCACCCCTACTTATACACCAGAGAGTGCCCCCTACTCCAGTTCTAGTGGGCCGACCCATCTCGCAAGAGGACACCACAAGCCTACTCTGCCGCTGTTAATGCCATGCCCGTCTACACCGGTGCATGACCATCTCTGGGACCTGGCACTAGCATATCCTCCGAACTGCACCCGTATGCAGCCTCTGTCATGCTACCTGGAGGCGTCTGCCAGGAGTGTCGCCTTGGATTCTCTGCGTTAAACGGTGCCTTAGATGCTTCAGTTTTGCAGCAGGAGGTCTCCTCACTCCTCTTCAAGGGTGCGATAGAGGAGGTCCCTCCTTCGGACGTGAATCGCGGCTTCTTCAGTCGATATTTCCTCGTTACGAAAGGCTCTCACCTTGAGAGTTTCTGTTGCAGCTATCGCTGCTCACAGGGATGTGGATGAAGTCTCCCTAGGTAGACATCGTTTGGTCTCTCCGTTTATGAGTGCGGTTAGGCATTTAAGGCCCGTGCGCCCTGCCAGTGTTCCTTCCAGAGACTTGTTTATCATCCTGGAGGGCTTATTGGAGCTTATTGGACTCTTAAGGCGATGCTCCTGTTGGCATTGGTTTATATCAAACGCGTAGGGGATTTGCAGGCTCTCTCTATTAGAGAATCGTGCATGGAGTTTGCTACGGGCCTTGTTAAGGAATTCCTGTGGCCCAGACCCAGTTATGGCCCCAAGGTCTTGTCCACGTCATTTCGCTCCCAGGTGGTCATGCTTCACTCCTTCTGTCCTCCTCCTTTTGCTTCTGTTGAGGATGAGGGGCTTCACCTGCTCTACCCTGTTCGAGTTTTGAAGCTCTATGTGGACCACTATAGCCAATGGCGCAAGTCCTCCCAATTGTTGGTGTGTTTTGGTGCTGGCTGCAGAGGGCTCGCCACATCAAAACATAGGATTTCTCATTGGGTAAGGGACGCTATCTCGCTTGTGTATGAGGTGCGAGGTATCTCTTCACTGCTAGGCATTCGAGTTCATTCTGCCAGGAGTGTTGCTTCCTCTCAAGCTCTTTTCAGAGGGGTTCCCCTGGAGGATATCTGTGTGGTGGCAGAATGGTCCTCTCCTCACACTTTTATCAGGTTATATAGCTTGGATTTAGATGCAGCTCCTGGTTCCCAGATTCTATCTATGCAGAATCATAGCTATGCAGCGATGAGTGAACCTATGAAAGAGAATGTCTCAGGTTACTCGCGTTAAATAGCCTTTAGCTTTCATCTTACATTTTACACCTGCACAGTAAAAATAAATAACTCACTTTAATATAATCTTACTTCAGTCAGCTGCTCCTCATTCCAGCTTTGTATCCCACTCCCACCTAATCTGTGTTGTTGAGCGACATATTGACACTGTGCTGGGACTGTCAGTCGAGCAGCAAGATCACAGCGCATCTCACAAAAATGTGTTCTGTGTTCTCGCGTCCTTCTGAGTTCGTTCTTTCAAGATAGCCTGGCAAGCTTCTGTTTCATAAACTTGGTACTGATAACAGCTTAACATTATTTACCTTTGCCTACCTTTGGGGTCTTTGCTATATTCCAATATCATCATGCCTCAGTTAGCTAGTTGGAGATTAAGAGTTGTTGTTTTAGATGTGTGTTTAATAATTTATGTTGTTAAAATATAATTCCGTTCTGTAAATGCATTGTCTGCTGGTTTATTTAGCTACTTTTAGTACACCTCATTAAGTATGCCACTTAGTACTGTAAGACTTTGAATGTTAAAGTGCAAATTAACACCTGACCACTCTTGTGGGTTTGCTACTGTTACAATTAAAAATCGTAGAAGGATAAAAACATAGCAGGCAGACATTGGTATGATGCAAGAAACACAGCTACAACAAATAAAACCGATAATGGGTGTGTTAGATTTATAGTGTGCGAATAATCAAGCATTGACAATTATCAGTCGTATTGGTGGCACTGAAGGGCCCCCATGTAAAATTATGCTTAGGCAGGGCCGGATCTACCGGGGTGGCACAGCTTTTTCTTAGGGTGGCAGTTGCCACCCCATCTGCCACCCCAGAATTATCACAGAATAAAATATAAATGTGCACGCAGCGTGCCAGTGAGATCGGCTTCATTAACAAATTACTCTTATGAACCGGATATTTTTGAGTCGAAACCACAAAGCGTGGCCCAGTTCACTAACGAATTGTTTTTACATTTGTTCGTGAATCAGATAATTACTGCTTTTCAGATAATTCAGAAGTCCTCTGAGAAATCTAATCCCGTCCGGATATGTCTGAGATTCATATTCATCGCATAATTGTTTGGTGATCCGATTGTCCGACCGCTCGCTCTACTTTCATCATGGATATAAGCCGTAACAATAACATGAAATCAACAAGAAGATGCCGATCATGGAAACTAATAGCAGAGTTAGGTAAGAATCTAGATCGTAGTTTTCTCGATTGTTAATATACTGATTTTAGTTGGCAAAAAACAACTTTTTTCCCATTTTTTTATGTGTACTGCATTTTTGCAGAACTGAGAATGACTGCCTAGAGATATAGCTAGTCTTGTGTCAGGAGACCAAGAAACTGCCATAGTATTGTATACTGTAATGAAATTTGGCAGAATGTGCAGAGGATGCTCAATTTACTTTTTTTTTTTTTTTACTGTTTTGTGGTGCATACCAAGTTCATACAATTCTTTGGTATTTGAACTTTTCTAGTGCGTTTCATCTACTGCAAGATTACTTTACAGTAGTAAAATGAAAATGATTTTTCCCCCAAAAGTTCATTGCTGAATTATACATATGTATCTGTAATTTATGTATACTGTAATAGACATTGAGCTGCAAAAATAATTCCTGAATCCTAGTAAGAGTTTTTTGTTACAGTGTTATTGATCTCAGTGTTCACTGGGCAGGAAAGTCATCTGTCTATTTGAATTGTGTGTAAGAATTTACTTTTTTTTCAACCGTTTACACACACAATCTTTCCTTATCACACAATTTCTGAAAGCTGACACTCAAACAGCAGAAGCACACACTAAATCTGCAAAACCATACACTAATTGTCGGCCTTTGACTCAGTTTCCATTTTCATAAAACACTTTTTGCAAAACACAACACACAATTCTCTATGTAACACACAAACATCTAACAGGAATTAAAATGATGGCAAAGGTGTTTGCAAATGTTTGCTTTTGAGATATGTTTGTGATATTTTGAATGCAGTGCTTCATTTGGCAAGAGATGTGAGGCATTTTGCATTTTGTGTGTGCAATTCTTGGATTTGTGTGCAAAGTTTTGAAAAAAAGAGGCAAAGTTTTGAAAATGTGTGTAAGCAGTTGAAAAAAACCTGTAAGAAAAACCACCGTAATAACTAGATTGAAAAGTTTGAAAGACAAATTTATGCTGGCTTATCTTAAAGTCTTGTTTAAAAACGTAAATGGTTTGGTCAGTTAGATGTTCTAGATGTTTGCTAAAGTGTTGCTAGTTGGTTGCTAGGCTCTTGCTATGCAGTTGCTGGGGTGTTGCCAGAGTATATGGTTGATAGAGTTTGTTCTGGGTGATTACAGACATTCCCACCTCTGTTAATAACAGAAAATCAAACATTGTTTTCAAAACTGATCCAGTTTCAGTGCTTTGATAATATTATTGTATTTCTTTCTAATGTTAGGAAATTCAAAAGTTTTTGTTGCTCTTAAACTTGCACTAAACGTGATTATACCATCTAAGTAGCCTATGTAATTTGAATAGAACCGCATATCTTCTTTAGTGATATAAGCTCAGAAATATTTATAACCTGTTGAAGTTTTTTATATTGTGCACTGACTTGGTGCCATGATGGATATTGAAATGTTGTTATTTATTTTTCATTTTAAACAGTATAGATGATTACTTAATGGTACTACAATATTTGTGAACACAACTGTGTATGTCAGACCATAAATCCCCAAAAACTACGCATGGGGGCTTGCTTTGGTGTTGCCACCCCTAATAGACCCCATGCCACCCCTTTGCCACCCTAAAAAAATATATTTTCTAGATCCGCCCCTGTGCTTAGGGCCCCAAAGGCTTGGGCCAGCACTGATGGGGAGAGACATAAAGGGGGCAAACAGCCGGTCCTATGTGAATGAGATTGAACCAGAATTTTTTTCTAATTTACACAGAGCTGGAGGCTATGAAAAAATGAAGAAGAAAATGAAAGAGCAGCGAAAACATAGGAAGTCTGCCTATGAACCCTCTCTGAAAGATCGTCTCAAACTCAAAAGGTTCAAAAAGGACATCTAGTGAATAGTGTTGAAAAGTACCCGATGACCTAATTCTTTCGCCCGGGATTATTAATTCGATGGACACTTTACTATCTCATGAGGCCAGGGGAGAGGATTTATGAATGGCAGTGAAGCGACACGACTGATGCTGGTAGGTTATGTGATAGTAACAACATGGTGGATATAATACGAATATCATTTACACTACCCACATTCACACGATATAGAACATACTTTTTAACTAAGTTCAAATACGAATGTAGTACATGCTCAATACAGCAGGCCTACGCGATTTCGGATGCACCGCGTGTCTACACCAGACGCGAGCGGCGCGGCGCGACACGACTAAAGGCAACTTCTTATAATCAGTGCTGCTGTCTGCACTGGATGCAGCAAGGCGGGACGCGACACGAAAATTTCCAGACAGTCTGCGGGAAATGTACAAAATGTACTGTAGCTACACTTGGAAATTTCCCCACAGAAACAAAACCTGGGAATGTTAAATAGTGATTGTGGAAATTAGCCTAAAGAGATCCCTAAAAGTTAGTGGAAAAATATTTTCTTGCACTTATGATCTGTCTTAAAATATTTTCATAGATCCTATCACTGCTCTCAGTTCTTTTATGATAATTAAGTTGGCCTGAGAAAGCCAACTTACTGAAATCCGACTTAAACGTAGTTATTATTATTCTTCTGAGACTAAAATGATCAAACGCTACTCCTCCTAGAGCTTTAACTTTACAAACTCACTGTATTTCACTTCTGCTTTTTGCATGAGACATTTTAGTAAGTCATATCACACTCACTAAATGTATGTGTGGTTTCAGCCATAATCACCCTGTAGCCCAAGACTGGTTGCCCACTGTAGCTAAGCAGGGTTGAGCCTGGTCAGTACCTGGATGGGAGACCTCCTGGGAAAACTAGGTTGCTGTTGGAAGAGGTGTTAAACCGATGTCCTGACTCTCTGTGGTCATTAAAAATCCCAGGATGTCCTTCGAAAAAGTGTTGGGGTGTAACCCCGGCATCCTGGCCAAATTCGCCCATTGGCCTCTGACCATCATGGCCTCCTAACCATCCCCATATCTGATGATTGGCTTCATCACTCTGTCTCCTCTCCACCAATAAGCTGGTGTGTGGTGGGCGTTTCAATTCTTGATTTCTCAGAATTGCCAGTTTATATCTCACAAATATGACTTTTTAACTCGCAATTGCGAGTTTATACCACGCAATTCTGAGAAAAAAGTCAGATTTGTGGCCTTTTTCTTCCATTTTACTATCATCACAAAATCTTGGTTGCATCTGCAACCTTTCTCTACTCTATTTGTAACGTGTAAAAGCATGTGTGAGCAGAGCAGATCACAGTCACACCAACAGTTTCCTTTGTGAGTTGTGTTTTTACACTGTGGCTGACTGCTTTTCCCATATTTCAGAAGCCTTAAAGTATCATCTTAGCAGTTTAAAACGTATTGTAACATATTTTAGGTTCTTTTTCATCCAGCTTTGCATGCTTCTTGTTCTTCCTGATGTTTTCATTTTTTTTAACTGGGGACCCTTGTGCTTATGCACGCCATAACATTAATGCAAAAAGTCATGTCTGAAACCCAAACATGATTTTATATATATATATATATATATACATTACATTGTATACAGTTATTTAATAGGTTATTTTAAATGAGTAACATTTTACTTTACTTCTGCTTTTTGGATTTAAGACCGAATCTAATCTCAGTCTTTTCATAGATTTCAACATCCTTCACTTCTTCATTAGATTTTCTGCTGGTATTAAAATGAGCTGTATTGGTGGTCATGGGCAGATGCAAAGTAATGCCAACCCTCCTGCGGTCCACAGGTGGTTCAAGAAGAGAGCAGATGTAGAGGAAGAACTGGGCATCTCACACGTGCTTTCCTTCACTGCGGCCCAAGAGAACACTGGGGAATACATTTGTGAGGCACAGAATCAATACGGTGCAATGAACTCCACAAACCTACAGATCACCGTCATAGGTCAGTCTGTTCAGTTTCACCAATGTTACACTTCAGTTTTTCTCAAACATTTTGGCCCAGTGTCTCGAATCAGAACACTTTTCCAGTAAGTTTAGATCTCTGTACAGTTAATTTCTTGTTCACACCAAATTTGAATTTCTTATTCTTTACCGTTTTTTTTTTTTTAAATAATCACTAGGACCCATTTCTCAAAGTCTTCACATAGTGAGCACAATGTGGGCTAAATCTGGATCATTTAAAAACAACAACAACAACAACAACAACAATAATAATAATAATTATTATTATTATAAACTTAATTTTATATAGTGCCTTTTTATTTGCTATGTATAGCAGCTTTGTAAAAGTTGGTGGGGGAAACAAGAGTAGCATTACTTAACTTTAAATACTGTTCAAACAGAGAAAAAAAGTGTTTTTAGAAAAATATCTAAGAAACACAATCAGAAAAGAAGCAAACATCAAGATTTCCACCAGATTTTGAGTGTATATAGATTGTTGTAAAAACGATAATGGAGGCAAGAGATGTCCAAGTGGTGATAAAAAGATTAAAGGGCCTAATACTGGGGCCTGAGGAACACCATGAGTACAAAACTGATCTCAGACCTGTAACCACCCAAATTAACTGGTGATGGTCAGTCAAATTTTATTTTAGATTTAAACCACTTTAAGGCTGTCCCCAAACAACACTATCAAGATGAGTAAGTAATAGACTATGATCAACAGTATCGGAAGAGGCACTAAGATAGAAAAGGAGGAGGACAGAAATTGAGCCAGAATCAGATGCCATCAACAAGTCTTTGGTAACTTTGACCAAGGCCGTTTCAGTACAGTGACATTTATGAACACCTGACTGAAGGGGTTCAAGGTGGTTATACAAGCTAGAAGCAACAGCAAATTATTTTTGCTAAGAACATAAAATTTGAGATGGCATGATAATTGTAAATAGTTGTCCAGGTCAGCATTTATATACAGTGTTCAGCGTTACAGCAACAATTTTTAATGCTGCTCCTTTGTTTTTGCAGGCATATCCTTCACTGCTTTCCTCTCAATTTTGACAGCTTTATCATTGCTCATATTTGCACTTCTTGCACTTCTTATTCTTATGATTTGCAGGAGGTAGGATCTTGCTAGATTTCTTTTTTAAATTATGTGTCCTATACATTATTGGAGATAATGTTTTCTTGTTTTGGTATATGCAGGTGGAAAGAGCCAGTCAGAAGTGTAAGTATATTTTCTGCCATGGTATGTTCTTCATGAAGTTATAACACAATAGACGTTCAAAGATCATTTATCAATGCATTTCAGGAAACAAGCCAAGATCAGAACATTTATAGCAATGTGTCCGCAAGTGCAGTGAAAAGCGAGCAGCTCCAATCAAAGCCATGTGAAGATGAGAACACCAGCACCATTAACCCTGAACACACGTTCAAACATGATCTCCCCGACGAAAGCATCTACGCAAACTGTTGAAGTGAAAAGTAGCATGTTTTAAAGGGGTCATGTGATGTTGCT
>NW_015506160.1:140840-149247 GCF_001515645.1 Sinocyclocheilus grahami
ATAATAATAATAATTATTATTATTATAAACTTAATTTTATATAGTGCCTTTTTATTTGCTATGTATAGCAGCTTTGTAAAAGTTGGTGGGGGAAACAAGAGTAGCATTACTTAACTTTAAATACTGTTCAAACAGAGAAAAAAAGTGTTTTTAGAAAAATATCTAAGAAACACAATCAGAAAAGAAGCAAACATCAAGATTTCCACCAGATTTTGAGTGTATATAGATTGTTGTAAAAACGATAATGGAGGCAAGAGATGTCCAAGTGGTGATAAAAAGATTAAAGGGCCTAATACTGGGGCCTGAGGAACACCATGAGTACAAAACTGATCTCAGACCTGTAACCACCCAAATTAACTGGTGATGGTCAGTCAAATTTTATTTTAGATTTAAACCACTTTAAGGCTGTCCCCAAACAACACTATCAAGATGAGTAAGTAATAGACTATGATCAACAGTATCGGAAGAGGCACTAAGATAGAAAAGGAGGAGGACAGAAATTGAGCCAGAATCAGATGCCATCAACAAGTCTTTGGTAACTTTGACCAAGGCCGTTTCAATACAGTGACATTTATGAACACCTGACTGAAGGGGTTCAAGGTGGTTATACAAGCTAGAAGCAACAGCAAATTATTTTTGCTAAGAACATAAAATTTGAGATGGCATGATAATTGTAAATAGTTGTCCAGGTCAGCATTTATATACAGTGTTCAGCGTTACAGCAACAATTTTTAATGCTGCTCCTTTGTTTTTGCAGGCATATCCTTCACTGCTTTCCTCTCAATTTTGACAGCTTTATCATTGCTCATATTTGCACTTCTTGCACTTCTTATTCTTATGATTTGCAGAAGGTAGGATCTTGCTAGATTTCTTTTTTAAATTATGTGTCCTATACATTATTGGAGATCATGTTTTCTTGTTTTGGTATATGCAGGTGGAAAGAGCCAGTCAGAAGTGTAAGTATATTTTCTGCCATGGTATGTTCTTCATGAAGTTATAACACAATAGACGTTCAAAGATCATTTATCAATGCATTTCAGGAAACAAGCCAAGATCAGAACATTTATAGCAATGTGTCCGCAAGTGCAGTGAAAAGCGAGCAGCTCCAATCAAAGCCATGTGAAGATGAGAACACCAGCACCATTAACCCTGAACACACATTCAAACATGATCTCCCCGACGAAAGCATCTACGCAAACTGTTGAAGTGAAAAGTAGCATGTTTTAAAGGGGTCATGTGATGTTGCTGAAATTTTAGATGTTTGTTGATAACTCATGGTAAAGTTCATGCTGTGCATGATAATCAGTGAACTGCTGTTTCCTGTAGTAGATTTTTACACCAAAGCAATGAAGTTTATTCAGTAAAGGCTGCCCATTTTTGTCTGTTCAGTTTTGTGGAAAACTTGAAAAATTATTACTCTTAAAAATGAAAACAAAACGTTTAATTGATCAATATTTATTTCATTTGTAAATTAATCAATTTACTCACAACATTTTTTTTTAAATATAAAAGTATCTTATAGATGGTTTGAAATAAACAAGTGTTAAATGTATGGATTTTCATGGGTCTTCCTGCCATTTTATTATCTTCACAAAATCTTGTTTTTTTATCTGCTACCTTTCTCTACTGTTACCATATTTGTAACATTGTGTGAAAGCATGTGTGAGTTTTTATCATGGGGGCAAAACACAACCATATTAAAGGCAGCATCCTGTGTGAGCTGGGGATTTTACCATAAATCAGAAGCCTTGGAACATTATCTTAACAGTTTAATTGACTAATGGTTTACTCATCTTTATTAATCTGCAATACAAGTAGTAACATATTTAGCTACATGGCCTAGAGTGAGCGGCGGCGGCCTAGAAGGAGCAGAGGCGGGCGGGCTTGAGAACGGCGCAGCCGGCGATTTCAACAAAGGAGCGTTCGGCGGGCTTGTGGCAACCACATGTGACGACCCCGGGCTGGACTCTGCTTCGTCCATGGTGAAAGCCGATCCGGCGATCTTTTATCTGCTACCTTTCTCTACTGTTACCATATTTGTAACATTGTGTGAAAGCATGTGTGAGTTTTTATCATGGGGGCAAAACACAACCATATTAAAGGCAGCATCCTGTGTGAGCTGGGGATTTTACCATAAATCAGAAGCCTTGGAACATTATCTTAACAGTTTAATTGACTAATGGTTTACTCATCTTTATTAATCTGCAATACAAGTAGTAACATATTTAGCTACAGTATAACATTTTAGTTTTTTTTTCATTCGGCTCTTTGCATATTTTGCTGGTTTCTCGTTCTTCCTGATGTATTCATTTCTTTAACTGGGGACTTGAGTTTATGCACACCATAACATTAATGCTAAAAGCATGTCTGAACTGTAAACATGATTTTAAAAATATACATATTGCATAAAATTAATCAATAGATTGTTTGAAATTGCATTTAAGACCTCTTAAATCTTTTCTCGATCTAACAGATTGCAACATCCTTCACTTTTTCATATTAGATTTTCTGTTTATGTTAAAATGGTGATAATAGGCAGATGTTACTAAGTGAACTGCGGTTTTCTGCTGAGACACTGTGACTGCACCACAACTGAAGCAAGGATAGGTCATTCTTGTCTGGGTTGCTGTTTAGTCTCACGAAAAACTATTTAAGGTAAACTATTACATTTGTTTTGAATTTTAAATTATTTCATTGTAAATTGTTATTGTCAAGACAAACAGACAATAAGAGATGCTCAGCTATATGTTGTACATTTAAACTTGATTTCTAAATACACAGCTCACATCAGATGACTCTCAGAATGTTTGCTGCAGATCTTGTATTTGGCTCTGTTCTATTAGGTTGGTCAGGTTTTTCTTCGTTGTTTTAATTTCAAAGTTTAACAATCAGAAAGATAATTTCATTCATTTCACACATTTATTATTTTGAAATATAATGCAATATATGAATTATTAAGTCTAATTATAACAAATTTATATTCCAGCTGCTTGGTGTCAGTCAGTCCTGAGCGTATCACTCCCCAAAACCCTCAACAGCACCAGCGGCTCTTGCCTTCTGATTCCTTGTCTATTCAACATTTCAAAAGAGAAAGAATACATTCTTGACAGTTCACCAGAAGCAACATGGAGACGAGGATCTCTGTGGTCACTCTATGATACAGATCGTTTCACCATCGATCACCGTCAGAAGGAACCTGTGATGGAAGTGGTGGGTGACCTACGAAAGAAAAACTGCACTTCTGTCATGAGGAACCTCACCAGCCTGTATTCAGATCGTTACTACTTCAGGATTCAAGCTGAGAACTTGCGGGTATTTTGGCAAGGCAGGTGTCACATCATAGCTGTGTGGGCGGAGTCGGCATAGGGGAAAACACATACCCCCGGTTTCACAGACAAGGCTTAAGCTAGTCCCAGACTAAGGATCTCTGTGGTCACTCTATGATACAGATCGTTTCACCATCGATCACCGTCAGAAGGAACCTGTGATGGAAGTGGTGGGTGACCTACGAAAGAAAAACTGCACTTCTGTCATGAGGAACCTCACCAGCCTGTATTCAGATCGTTACTACTTCAGGATTCAAGCTGAGAACTTCAGTGTGACTGGAACAAGAGCTGTGCATATAAATGTGTCAGGTAAGTCCGAGCAAATGTTTTGATAATAAACCAAGAAACTACCAAAACCAGGTGTTTTCAGTGGCATCAAATCTTTGAAAAATGGTCAGAGTTTTAACAAGGTTCATATTAGTAAACTAGATATACAAATTCAATCGAGTACAATCACTTGGACCCAATATTAGAGTAGGTCGATCTTTCAAAACTTTCCCACAGTTCTCCTAACCAACGTTCAGCTTTGCAGTTAATTTCACATTCAAAATGCACTAAAACGCTACGTTAGGGTTGCACGATACTGGAACAAATATTTCCGATATTTTGCTTTTCTGCAATATATATTGTGAAATGAAAAAAATACAGGAATTTTCACAAGGTGGCTTGAACAGCTTTGTGTAGAAAGCATGAATTATTCTAGAGTTAGTGGGGTGAATTTATTCGGAAGTAATCTGCATACAAAAATTAAAAAAGATTTAGGCTGCATTCATTTTTAAACCTAATGCTCTGCAGTGAATACCATTATCTCGTCTCAATATCCGGATAGATTCCTTGCCTAAGCCGAATGTGAACGTGCCGGTGCTCAGGGAGGGTGAGGAGGTGAATCTGACCTGCACTGTTCCAGCTCCCTGCCCCAGTCACCCTCCAAATGTAATCTGGGCTCCTGCATTAGGTGGTGACGTAACACAGAGGACACAGCTGAATGCTGATGGGACTCAGACTGTTTCTGCCATCTTGAATTTCGTCCCGTCGTTCCACCATCATGAGCTGAAAGTGAACTGTGTTTCCATTCATCCTCTACACAGAGAGGACAGACCCCTGCTCAGCCACAAGATGGTCATCCTCAGTGTGGAGTGTGAGATTTTAACCCAACACATTTTGTAGCTTTTTTCTTTTTATTGTTGTTTGTTTTGAAAATGCACACTCTGTTTCTTTTCTTTCCGGCTCCAGATCCTCCTAAGGAAACATGGATCTCTCTCACAGGCTTGGTCTGGCTTGGTGATAAAGTGACCCTCACCTGTCAAAGTAATGCCAACCCTCCTGCGGTCCACAGGTGGTTCAAGAAGAGAGCAGATGTAGAGGAAGAACTGGGCATCTCACATATGCTTTCCTTCACTGCGGCCCAAGAGAACACTGGGGAATACATTTGTGAGGCACAGAATATATACGGTGCAATGAACTCCACAAACCTACAGATCACTGTCTCACATTTGGGCGGTGTTATGCAGATCTTCCCACATCGTGATGTAGATATGTGGGTGGGTGTTAGAACGAGCCTAACGAGTTTTAGGTAGGTGTGGTTGACTCTTAACTTTTATAAAGAATATCTCTTTGGATTTGAGACTTTAGTCTTTACAACTTTACAGATCTTCTTTATGCACCAAGAGCTTGTAACACTCCAAAGAGAAAGGAAAACTTGAAATCGCATCATATGACCCCTTTAAAGGCATGTGACAATGTGATACGTGCGACAAACATCTTCCCAAATTCCTAAAGAGAATAATTTATAAATCTGCATGCTGTTGTCAACAAAAAGAAGCACTGAGACATTCCTGCGGGTTTCTGCCAAAATAAAAGTCGAGAAAAAGCAACAACTCCATCGACATTCATAAATTATAGTATTGTCATCTTACTGTCATTCTGTAAAATAAAATAAAAAAGTAAAAAAATAATGATAATAATAATTACCCTACACCAGCTCTATTAATACATTTATTATAACATTAACACAGTGTTCAAACTGGGATCTGTTATATATTCTAATGTTTTAAAAGAAGTCTCTTCTGCTCAGCAAGGCTGCCTTTATTTGTACAGTAAAAAATACATGCCTGATTCAAGTCTCAAAAATGGCCAAAAAATATTATTTTACTAACTTATTAATTTTAAGTTAAATTGTGCTTTGTTTGTATAATGTCTGCTAGAATGTTAATATTATATTATAATATTATAATGTTATAAAATATTTTTAAATTGTTGTTTTGTAATTGATTTTTTATTTGAAAAGCAGGGCAAAACAGTAAAAAGCACATTTTGGCAATTTACTTAATGCAATGGTGAAAAAAAATTGGCAAAATAGGCCTACATGGGGGGGAAATGTAAAAAAACATGTTCAGTACTCGGCCTTCGGCCCAGTGTTTAATTTTGTTCGGCTTCGGCCAATAATTTATTGCGGTGCATCCCTACATGGGACAGTCTTGCGCACTTACTTCCTGTCACGCGCACATGCTCTCAAGTGGCCAAGACCGCAAGTGCGGGTATTTTGGCAAGGCAGGTGTCACATCATAGCTGTGTGGGCGGAGTCGGCATAGGGGAAAACACATACCCCCGGTTTCACAGACAAGGCTTAAGCTAGTCCCAGACTAAAATGCATGTTTGAGCTGTCTCAACTGAAAATATCTTAAGACATGTCAGTGTCATTGTTCTGTTTCAAGATGCATAACTGTAATGTTTTCTTCTAAGGCATTTTTGTAAAAGTTGCTTAAATATCTTAATTTAACTAAGGCCTAGTCCTGGCTTAAGCTAAGCCCCGTTTGTGAAACGTTTCCCGACATATTTGTTAGATAATTGAGCAAGAGACAGCTTACTACAAGCCTATACGTGACGGCTTGTGAAAGTAAACATTTGTCGTTTTATTTTGCTTAATTTTAATAAAGTGATAAAGATTTGAGTAAAAGCCTGTCATACTTTCTTATTGATATTAAAAAGATTTTTAACATTGACAAAACAGGTAACATTAAGGTCCACTGAAGTGCCTTGAAATGTGCAGCGTTACAGCGTTATTTGTGTGCTGCGACTGCCTAATCGTTTTCACAAATACATGCCTTAAAATAAAGATAACATGTAAATATGTAAATATGTATACAAAAAACCTGGTTATTGGTTACTATAGTTAAACCATGTTAAAAACAACATGTTTTGCTACACTAACCATAGTATTTGTAGTAAAACTGTGGTTATAGGCTACAATTGGTAAGAAAAATGGCAACAAAAAAAAAACATGGTCAGCCTACTGTTACGTAATGGCTACGGAGGTGGAACGAGGAGATGAGACACAGGTTTAAACTCAAAATAGTCTTTTAATCTTCGCTTCGGGGAAATACAGGGCAGGCAGACACTCACGTAGCCCATAGGGGAATCAACTCAATAGCAGACAAAGGAATATTGGAGAACACAGGTTTTAAATACTGGGAATGTAATCAGGGAGAAACAGAAGCAGGTGTGGAGTTAATTAATCAAAAACCATGGAAACAAACGAGGCAGGAGAAAGGAAACACAGAAAACTAAACAGATCATAACCATAACAGTTCGCCCCCTCCCGGAACGACACGCCCTCGTGCCGACAAAAGTCCAACAGAGGAGGGAGGGTGGGGGTTCACGAGGTCAGCGTGGGGCAGGCAAGGGGCAGGCAATGGAAAGGGAGCATAGTTCATCGTGCCAGGGCGGAGTGGATGGAGGGAGGAGCCCAGAGGAGGAGAAGCCAGAGGCCAGCCAGGATAGCGGCCCACGGTGGAGTCGACGGCGGGAGGAGCCATGGCGGAGATATGGCTGACCCCACCAAGGGGCCGACTGACGGAGACTGAGCAACTGAGGATGGAGGCAATTTACAATACAATTTAATAATGCTTTAGTTTATGTAGAGGTCTATGTTCTTTGTATTTTGGTGGAGCACTGCCTCACCGGCCCATGCAGACCAGCAGTTTAGTTTGAGTCCCTGTCTCAGAGGAACTCTGCATGTCCCTGCCAATAATGAGCCTTAATGGGGATGCCTGACTCCTGCGTCCCCTGGGCCAGAAAGCCTCACTGGCTGAGAAGATGGGAAGGGGCTGAGGCACGTACTGAATAACATGGAATGGTAACGCAAACATCAATGTTACGTCACAAGAACCTTGCACAGTAGTAGCGCAATTCCACTTTTTGGAAACCTAATGCTTTTGAATTTTTGAATCATAGGCATGTGTTTTCAAGTCTTGTCGGTTTAAGCATTCAATAGATTTTGAACCGTTAAACGAGAAAAACGACGCGAAAGTAACTTCAATTTGTACACCACGTCCTGCGTCTCAGACAGTGTGCTATTACCGAACTAAGTTTTCTTTTGCGTCTTACCGCTCTTGAACAGACAAATAAACAGTCAAAATGCCCATTTTGGCCCGCATCGAGTTAACGGAGTTAGTTGGCAGTTGGGAGAAATTGAGAAAATCTGACGTGTCAGATCTGTGGTCTTAAAGTGACAGCAGCTAAGGGATAGTTCACCCAAAAATTTTAATTCTGTCATCCTTTAGGCTTCTCACGCTCAAGTTGTTCCAATCCTGTATGAGTTTCTTTCTTCTGTTGAACACAAAAGATGATATGTGACCCTGGACCCCAAAACCAGTAATAAGGGTCTTTTTTTTTTATTATTCATTGACATCATCTGAAAGCTTTCCACTGATGTATTTTTTATTAGGAAGATAGGTCAATATTTGCCAGAGATACAACTATTTGAAAATCTGGAATCTGAGGGTGCAAAAAAAAAATTTTTTTTTTTTAAATCAATATTGAGGAAAATCGCCTTTAAAGTGGTCCAAATAAAGTTCTTAGCAATGCATATTACTAATCAAATTAAGTTTTTATATATTTACGGTTGGAAATGTACAAAATATCTTCATGGAACATGGTTTACTTAAAGCAGCACTATGTAACTTCTGGCGCTCTAGCAGTTAATAAACAGAGCTGCACACATCCCGCGGAAGAACATTCCAACCGGAGCTACTTCTCTAAGTTTGTGTCTATGGCGATTCACGCAGGTATGTGTTACTCCG
>NW_015506160.1:160734-163136 GCF_001515645.1 Sinocyclocheilus grahami
AGGCAGGAGAAAGGAAACACAGAAAACTAAACAGATCATAACCATAACAGTTCGCCCCCTCCCGGAACGACACGCCCTCGTGCCGACAAAAGTCCAACAGAGGAGGGAGGGTGGGGGTTCACGAGGTCAGCGTGGGGCAGGCAAGGGGCAGGCAATGGAAAGGGAGCATAGTTCATCGTGCCAGGGCGGAGTGGATGGAGGGAGGAGCCCAGAGGAGGAGAAGCCAGAGGCCAGCCAGGATAGCGGCCCACGGTGGAGTCGACGGCGGGAGGAGCCATGGCGGAGATATGGCTGACCCCACCAAGGGGCCGACTGACGGAGACTGAGCAACTGAGGATGGAGGCAATTTACAATACAATTTAATAATGCTTTAGTTTATGTAGAGGTCTATGTTCTTTGTATTTTGGTGGAGCACTGCCTCACCGGCCCATGCAGACCAGCAGTTTAGTTTGAGTCCCTGTCTCAGAGGAACTCTGCATGTCCCTGCCAATAATGAGCCTTAATGGGGATGCCTGACTCCTGCGTGCCCTGGGCCAGAAAGCCTCACTGGCTGAGAAGATGGGAAGGGGCTGAGGCACGTACTGAATCACATGGAATGGTAACGCAAACATCAATGTTACGTCACAAGAACCTTGCACAGTAGTAGCGCAATTCCACTTTTTGGAAACCTAATGCTTTTGAATTTTTGAATCATAGGCATGTGTTTTCAAGTCTTGTCGGTTTAAGCATTCAATAGATTTTGAACCGTTAAACGAGAAAAACGACGCGAAAGTAACTTCAATTTGTACACCACGTCCCGCGTCTCAGACAGTGTGCTATTACCGAACTAAGTTTTCTTTTGCGTCTTACCGCTCTTGAACAGACAAATAAACAGTCAAAATGCCCATTTTGGCCCGCATTGAGTTAACGGAGTTAGTTGGCAGTTGGGAGAAATTGAGAAAATCTGACGTGTCAGATCTGTGGTCTTAAAGTGACAGCAGCTAAGGGATAGTTCACCCAAAAATTTTAATTCTGTCATCCTTTAGGCTTCTCACGCTCAAGTTGTTCCAATCCTGTATGAGTTTCTTTCTTCTGTTGAACACAAAAGATGATATGTGACCCTGGACCCCAAAACCAGTAATAAGGGTCTTTTTTTTTTATTATTCATTGACATCATCTGAAAGCTTTCCACTGATGTATTTTTTATTAGGAAGATAGGTCAATATTTGCCAGAGATACAACTATTTGAAAATCTGGAATCTGAGGGTGCAAAAAAAAAATTTTTTTTTTTAAATAAATTTTGAGAAAATCGCCTTTAAAGTTGTCCAAATGAAGTCCTTAGCAATGCATATTACTAATGATAATACATTTTTGATATATTTATGGTAGGAAATTTACAAAATATCTTCATGGAACATGATCTTTACTTAATATCCTAATGATTTTGGCATAAAAGAAAAATCGATAAATTTGTACCATACAATGTATTTTTGGCTATTGCTACAAATTTACCCGTGCTACTTATGACTGGTTTTGTGGTCCAGGGTCCAGTGCCGATCCTAGACTTCTGGGCCCTACGCAAAACTGTGTTGGTATGCTTTTAACTCGTTTTTTTAATCTCGAGCAAGACTGTACGACATTCACATTACATGATTTGACTGATTTTTACGTATAAAGGGTGACAGCGCACCGCATTAAAAGAAATGATCATTCATGTTTTCATAACCGCTGGCCAAATTCAAAAACGAAACTAAAATTAAATCATCTTTGAGAGCAAGGGGGCCCTACGCAGCTTTGCGTATTTTGCTTATAGGGAGGATCGTCTCTGCCAGGGTCACATATTTTGAATGAATGCTGAAAGAATGTTGACAGTAGCTGTTGTCGTCCATATTTTCTTCCCCATACTATGTACGTCAATGGTTAACGTCAGCTGTCTTATTACCCGCATTCTTCAAAATATCTTGTGATTAAAGCTGCGTTGGTAAGAAGCATCCATCAAGACATTTTTATATTCAAACAGTTGCATCCACCTATCCAGAATATCCATTCAAAAATCTTTAGGACGATATAGACACACGTCCTCTTCCAGGCAGATTTGTAACATTTTCTGTTGATTGGAAATTCTTAATTATTGCCCTGATGGTGGAAATGGGAATTTTCACTGATCTAGCTCTTTTCTTAAAGTCACATTCTAATATGTGAAGCTCAATTATCTTTTGCTGCACATCAGAAAAATATTCTTGGGTTTTTCTCATGGTGATGGACGATTCATTGAATTTGGCCTTCGTTTTCCCTCCTATTTATATTCCTGTGAAACAGGAAGCCATGGCTGGATAATTTCATGTTCATAATCACCCTGGAGTGCTCAAAATTGTAAATATGAATGGGAATATACTTCACAGATATTTTACTCATAAGAATTT
>NW_015506160.1:163164-166361 GCF_001515645.1 Sinocyclocheilus grahami
GGTTAAAGGGCCCAAAACAAAAAAAAAAAAAAAAAAAAGATTCCACGGGGTGTGTGCTGTTCATAATGTCATGGAATAAAATTATGTGGGTCACATATGAGAGAAAGAGAAAAAAAACGGATTTCGGCCACATTCTCCTGCAATGTGGGCAGTGGGCAGTCGTGGCCTAATGGTTAGAGAGTCAGACTTGTAACCTGTGGCTTAGAGTCTCAGGTCCGGCAGGGATTGTCGGTGGGGGGAGTGAATAACCGATTTACCAAGGGTGCCAATAATTCTGACCACAACTGTATATAGACTAAATGCTATAATATCACTATGTAAACCAAAAACTTCAACCAACACAATTTCAAAAGCCAGTAATTATGAATGAACATCTAATCATCAATTTTGCTGTATTTAACAGTGAAACCCACCAATAATAGAGAATTATGTAATTAGCATAAGGGTCAGTTTGTTCAATTATTGCAATAATTGTGTGCATTCTGTAATCAACACAGTAAGACAAAAATTGATTGTTAACACTTGTTACACTTCCCCCAACAATTTCTTGACATAAGCTGAGGACAATATGAATGCTATAAATAAATTGATATCTCTGAGACTGCATGTCATAGCTCACAAAACAGTTACAACTAGGGTTCTCATTCACACAGATACTCACACAAACTTACATTTTCTAGATTAAGATAAAGACCCCTTAAGATTACCTGTAGGAAGAAAAGAAGAAAAACACATCTTAAGCACACAGAATAACATAAATGGACTTTGAACGATTAATTGCCACTTTGAACGATTACGTAATTGTGGCATCCGTGATTGTAACTGCGATTAGAAATCGGATATGTTGTAGGGCTGCACAATTAATGTAAAAAAAAATAAAAATTATGTGGGTCACATATGAGAGAAAGAGAAAAAAAACGGATTTCGGCCACATTCTCCTGCAATGTGGGCAGTGGGCAGTCGTGGCCTAATGGTTAGAGAGTCAGACTTGTAACCTGTGGCTTAGAGTCTCAGGTCCGGCAGGGATTGTCGGTGGGGGGAGTGAATAACCAGCGCTCTCTTCCACCCTCAATACCACGACGGAGGTGAGACCCTTTAGCAAGGCACCGGATATGGCTGGAATATGGCTGCCCACTGCTCCGGGTGTATGTTCACTACTGTGCGTGTGTACACTTGGGATGGGTTCAATGCAGAGCACAAATTCTGAGTATGCGTCACTTCACTTCACAATGTGAACGTAGCCAGTATGAGATTGGATCAAACTGTGACCAAAAAAAATAAATAGAACATGACAATAGCAGATGTTTGACCTTAGATAAAGGGATAGTTCACTCAAAAAGAAAGAAAATTCTCACTTATGTCATTCTAAACCTGTAAGACTTCCTTCTGTGAACCACAAAACAGAGCATTTTAAAGAATGGTAGCCATTGACTTTCGCTGAGTAGAATACATGATTTTGACTTTCTGGGTAAACTATCCCTTTAACATTTTAAAATTTGTGTTTCCATGTCTTTTTGTTTTGTTTTTTTGTGAGTGAATAAAATAGCACATTTTAAATTACACAAACTTACATTTTCTAGATTAAGATAAAGACCCCTTAAGATTACCTGTAGGAAGAAAAGAAGAAAAACACATCTTAAGCACACAGAATAACATAAATGGACTTTGAACGATTAATTGCCACTTTGAACGATTACGTAATTGTGGCATCCGTGATTGTAACTGCGATTAGAAATCGGATATGTTGTAGGGCTGCACAATTAATGTAAAAAAAAATAAACCCAACCACTAGCAAAATTAATGAGCAAATGTTTAAAATCTTTTAAAAACTGCCTATATTCAATTATGAGTTTTTGATGTCTCAGTCAACGAGAAACAATGCAACTGCAAAATGTGACCTCATAAAACCATAACTGCTTGACATCATAAAACTAGAATTACTTAATCATTATTAGCCTACAAATAACACAAACTAAAGTACTTAAATCAGTTTGTCATTTGGATTACCTCAAGACTAAAGGAATGAGGCATTATTGTGACAAGAATGGACAAGTACTGCTATGTTAGAGTCTGCGTTCTTTAATACTTCTAAGAATAGATAAACAAAATAAGGTGAATAAATAAATAGATAAAATATATTTCAATGCTTTTGTGTTTGCTAACAAAACATTTGCATTTTGCATTCTTTTGGAAAAGTATTACATTCCCCTGATAAACGTAGTGTTCACTTGCAAAAAATATTGAAATAGGGTTAACTCTGAATATTTGGGACGCCTCTGCTGTTAACATTTTGTTGGCATACTAGGTAAAGTTACCTAGTTGATATTGCTTTTTTTCTTGTCTGTATTTGCATGAATAGTAATCCAAATGACATTGTTTTAAATACTTCCGTTTTGGTGTTATTTGTAAATATGCAAATACAGACAAGAAAAAAAGCAATCTCTTTTTCCAAAAGAATGCAAAATGCAAATGTTTTGTTAGCAAACACAAAAGCATTGAAATATATATTTGTATCTTTTTTTATTCACCTTATTTTATTTATCTATTCTTAGCAGTATTAAAGAATGCAGACTCTTAACATAGCAGTACTTGTCCATTCTTGTCACGATAATGAGTGGTTCACCCACAGCTTCCTCATACCTTTGTCAGTTCCTGCTTCCTCTATTTTCAGAATGAAACACACTGTTAAACCGATAAAATACTTGATGAAACAGAACCAGCTAATCGAGTTGTGTTAGGTTCTTATCTCAGTCATAACACTCACTAAATGACTTTAATGTGAACTTAACATTGTGTTTTGTTTGTGTGGTTCAATATAGTAATTTACAGAGATACACCTGGATACTGCAAAGTGAAAATGATATAACAGTCTAGACGCATTCAATTATAGTTTAAGCATATACAGTGCATAAATCTCATACTTTGTTACATTTTTTACATTTATCACTAGGTTTAGTAGACAAGGCACTCATATGTATAAAATAAAGTCACAGATAACAATGTTAGTCACGCAAGAGTTATCACAGATCACCAGTCTGATAAATGATGCCTGATAAAAAAAAAATATATATATATATATATATATATATATTATACATATACACACACACAAAGAAAAAAAAGTAGATAGAATAGAAAAAATAGAAAGCTAGAAAGCTATTTTTGTTGTTGTTTTTTTTTAAATAAAGAACAAAAAA
>NW_015506160.1:166527-177937 GCF_001515645.1 Sinocyclocheilus grahami
AAAATATATATATATATATATATATATATTATACATATACACACACATATACTCATCTTCCACAAGGCTAATGTTCCAAGAATTGTGGTTCCCAAGACGACTTATTTTCAAGCAATGCTGCACCCTTGCATTTTACTCACACACCAGTTTGATTTCACACAATCAAACTTGTCAAATAGTGTGCTCGTCTTTCTCAAATTGAACACCGAACATATTGTAAGGAATGGACAAAAATCAATGAGGTCTAAAACTTTTAAACTCCAAAATAGGACATATATATATATATATATAGGTAGTGTGAATGAATCCATCAGCTTCAGTAATAGCTATTGCATATTCTAAGGCTACATTCACACTGCAAGCATTAGTGCTCAATTCAGATTTTTTTGGTCAGATCAGATTTTTTATATGGGAATTTTAAAGATTTGGATTCGATTCATTTTTGTAAGAACAAAACCATCTGAAACACCCCTCTAAATGCGGAACAAAGCAAAACTTGTTTTGTACGAGTTTGGAATGACATGAGGATGAATTCTCGTTTGTGAACCGTGTTAACCTGTACAAGTTAAACCTATAAAAGTAAACCTCACTCAATGTCAATTGCACAGAAACATAAGATATGATCATAGTGTTGCACACCATTTTTCTTTCAAGTACAATATTCAAAGAAATAAGACCAAATCCTTTCAAACTAACTGAAAACAAAACAGAAGTCTTCATCCAGGGTCTCTTAAGAGGTACTGTAATGCTCTGCACTGTCCCCATGTTGCCCCCAGAAAATTTCACCAGCTTGTTCTTTTGCAACAAGGGTTTTATCAAGTTTAATATATTTAATATGTTTTTAATATATTAATAGTTTACAAATATCAGCAGGTCAGCATGGTGCTGTGCATATTTCTCCACAGTCTCATAGTCTGCCCAGGGTTACGTTGGTGCACCAGGAGCAGGTCTTTGTGTACACAGGGGTTCTCTCGATCTTGTTCCCGAATGTCAAAGGTCTTGAAACCCTCGTGTTTCGTTGCAGGGATTCCAAGTGCCTTGAAGCACATCCCGTTGTAGACATCATCAATAGGGAAGAAGGGTATGTAAAAGGAAACATGGTAAAGAGATGGAAGAAGGTTTCCAGAAAAGAGGAATCCACCGCCACCAGCATAAGGAGGGTAAGGACCTTCATAGAATGACTGAGGAACATAATATTTGATTTTAGGGTCCCGTAACGGGTTGGCGGAAGAAATGATCTGCCCGGTGTACAATGCCGTGGCCTGTTCAGGCTCCAGAGACTGCAGATGATTCAGTATTGCTTGAGTGTTAGCAAAAACATCATCATCACCCTTAAAAATGAAAGACACATGAGGACAGTTATCAAGCATCCACTTGAAGAACACATGCTCCTTTAGAGTCAGGTTGTAAAAGGAGTCATGGAAATCCCAGACAAGAAGGTCTTGAAACTGCTGAGCTTCAAATGAAACCAGTTTGTCGAGCTTGGGATCATCCGCTGATGATCGGCCCAGCAGAAAGACGGTTCGTACTTGAAGTCCATTTTCATACAAGCCTCCTCTTCCCCAGGTCTCTCGGACTGCTTGGCGCCTCTCAAAGTGCCTCGGGATGGATTTGATCGCAAAAAGGAGGAAAATTTGATCCTCTCCATTCTCTGATGCGCACTTGTCAGGCTGATCGATAAGAAGTGGTGGGTCTCAACACTCCATGCCTCTAAGGAAGTCTCCGTAAAGTGCAGGGTATGAACGAACATCTTGAATGTTGGTTTGTAGCAACTCAAAACTCTCAGGCTGACAGTTAAACTTGTCAAGTGGGCCTTTCTGCGTTTGATTGTCAGCGGAATCAAACTGCCTGAGGAGGACATATATATATATATATATAGGTAGTGTGAATGAATCCATCAGCTTCAGTAATAGCTATTGCATATTCTAAGGCTACATTCACACTGCAAGCATTAGTGCTCAATTCAGATTTTTTTGGTCAGATCAGATTTTTTATATGGCTGTTCACATTTTCAATTTTAAATGTGGCCAATATCAGATTCCAACGTGAACGAATGACCTTGGCGCCTCTCGAAGTGCCTCGGGATGGATTTGATCGCAAAAAGGAGGAAAATTTGATCCTCTCCGTTCTCTGATGCGCACTTGTCAGGCTGATCGATAAGAAGTGGTGGGTCTCGACACTCCATGCCTCTAAGGAAGTCTCCGTAAAGTGCAGGGTATGAACGAACATCTTGAATGTTGGTTTGTAGCAACTCAAAACTCTCAGGCTGACAGTTAAACTTGTCAAGTGGGCCTTTCTGCGTTTGATTGTCAGCGGAATCAAACTGCCTGAGGAGAGAATGAAGCTTCCGGTTCCAGAAAGCACCGTTTTTGGGAATGCCTTTTCTGAAAGTCTCAGAAATTCTAAGGGGTGGAAGTTCATACGGCGCAAGGACTGCTTGGCGCCTCTCAAAGTGCCTCGGGATGGATTTGATCGCAAAAAGGAGGAAAATTTGATCCTCTCCATTCTCTGATGCGCACTTGTCAGGCTGATCGATAAGAAGTGGTGGGTGAATGACCCACACACTCAAAAAAAAAAAAGAAGAATAAGATGGCATGAACCGTGCTGTCATACGGAAGTAAACACTGAGGCCACTGAAGTAAGCATTTAGGCATTCATTTACATCCGACCGGCTTTGCAGAAACAAGCTTGTGTTGTTGGGAAGTGCAGGTCAAGTCACATTCCAGCTTCCTGCGTTTCTGCCGCGGTCTTAAACTAAATGAATAGAATCCAGCGCAACAGCAACATGTCATGTTGTAAGACAACATCTGTACTGCTGGTGTTGTTTTTAGCACAGGCATTACAACGCAACAGCATTGCTATAGAAATCAATGCAGATATTCAGTAAAACGAAAGAGCACTATGGGAGGCTAAAGTGGCCCAAATCAGAATACAAAAAAAAAAAAAGATTCCACGGGGTGTGGGCTGTTCATAATGCCATGGACCCAGCAGAAAGACGGTTCGTACTTGAAGTCCATTTTCATACAAGCCTCCTCTTCCCCAGGTCTCTCGGACTGCTTGGCGCCTCTCAAAGTGCCTCGGGATGGATTTGATCGCAAAAAGGAGGAAAATTTGATCCTCTCCATTCTCTGATGCGCACTTGTCAGGCTGATCGATAAGAAGTGGTGGGTCTCGACACTCCATGCCTCTAAGGAAGTCTCCGTAAAGTGCAGGGTATGAACGAACATCTTGAATGTTGGTTTGTAGCAACTCAAAACTCTCAGGCTGACAGTTAAACTTGTCAAGTGGGCCTTTCTGCGTTTGATTGTCAGCGGAATCAAACTGCCTGAGGAGAGAATGAAGCTTCCGGTTCCAGAAAGCACCGTTTTTGGGAATGCCTTTTCTGAAAGTCTCAGAAATTCTAAGGGGTGGAAGTTCATACGGCGCAACATTATAGGTTTTCTTTTTGATACTGCTGACAACTACAGTTGTAGGATTTCTAGGTGTGGTATCTGAAACTGAAGTGATCTTGGCCAAGTATCTTTGTTTGTGTTCCACATACTTTAGTTTGGAAAAGAAAATGACAAGGCAAAAGCTGCTAGCTATTGCTACGATGAGTAATTTCATATACTTCTTTTTCATTTTACAACAACTCTGTTAAGAGATGTGCACTCTTGAGAAGCAAGTAGGGATTTTGGTCTTTACAGGAAGTGGTGGGGATTCACACAACAGAATGTACTTGAAGCACCGCTCCGTCTCTTAATTTGTTTTTGTGGAATCAATGTTAGCTGATCATAGATTTGCTTTTTATAGGCAGAACAACATGCATCTTCCACTGAATTCGGTTTCTTCAAATAAAATTCCCATTGATGTCAAGTTGTGCTGTGAGCCTAGCAGACACAAGAAACAGTAACGCTAGTGAGATCACAACGCGACAGTTAAACAGTTCAGTTGTTTATATGAAAACATTAATGTAGCATACCAGATGGCTTACTTTAAGAAATTGCTGAGGTTGGCGTGGGTGAAGAATGCTGTCTGTCACTTACGAACAGGCTGACAGTTAATGTGCGGTTCACTGAAAAGAGACAAATGAAGTCATTAATTTAACCGCATGTTGGTCCAAAGAAGCGTGCATTTCTTTCTTCTTTCATTGAATGGACAAAATAAACCAACACATTTTTCAAAATATTACTTTCAAGTCAAGTCAGTCATACAGGATGGAACAACATAAGGGTGATTAATGACAGAATTTTCATTTTGGAGTGAACTATCCCTCTTAAATAAAATCTTACTGGAACTGGGCTAGAGCTGTCGATGCCAACATCACCATAAAGAAAATGCATTACTACTACTACTAGCATGTTCTTACTGTTTGCATAATTAACAGACATCATTTTTGTATGTGGCTCTAAAATTAAACAACCTTTTCATTTATTGGAAAATTGGTCTCAGGTGATTAATTAAACAGCACAGGCTCTTAAGTGATGTACATTTTAGTCCCATGAGGACACTGCATTGAGCTCAAGGAAAGACAATATACAGCAGTTGAGAGAAAGTGCGCGCTACGGTCTATTTCCATTGTAGAGGGATCATTGTCCTTCTGAAGGTGTATTCAGAATGTTATTGATCTGGCATGTAATTTATGAAGTTCAAATCCTACACCCTGATCTATCGCTTCAGCATTTGTAGTATACAGCAAAATAACGTTTCTATTTCCAAATTTAATATGCAAGACAGTTTGAAATATTTATGGTGCATGCTGCTTCACTTACTGTTTTATGTTTAACAGTATGCATTATATACAATGCAGCATAATATTCATTTCTTAACACCTAGCCTAACTAGACTACATATTTGTACATGCAAGTCCAATTAGGCAATGCTCTAGGTTGAGATACTAGTTTATAACAGCACTGGTTTTGTATTTTGATGGAAAACTAACACATTCACTTGTATAGCTAAAGCATAGTTTTTGAGATTTTGAGCAGAACAATGAGGAAAAGCATAACAGGACTTACCATGTGAGTGTCTATTAACATTCGTCTCAACAAAAGGAACCACGTTGCAGCCACTACTACACTGTGCCTCTGTTTCTTACCTGGGAAGGCAAAGGTGATGAAAGCACTACATCAACTCCCACATTTTTTCCATCAGCACCTGTCTGTCTATGATTGGTGCTCATCAGCCAACACACCTGGTGACGTTAATCAAAAAAATGTTGTGTCCGACCCGCGAGGGCCTCCACCTATAACCTAAAATCTGCTAGTCAACCAGTCAATACAGGCAACTAAACAGTTTTGGCAACTTAGCAATTTTGTTGCTAAATTTAGCAACTTTTCAGACTACCCTAGCAACATTTTCTTCCAAAAGCACCTAGCAACAAATTGAGCAATTTTAAACATTTATTTGGCAACTTTTAGCAACTTCTGATAAGGACACATTGTCCTTCTGAAAAGGCACACATTGTCCATCCAAATTACACAAAAAGAGGAAACCACAGATGCCTAGCAGTACACACATCACGAGAATTGAGTTATTTGCAATTGTTCAATTTAATAATAATAATAACTGAATAATTTCATAATTGAATAATTGTTCATTTATGATAAACTTTGTTAGTAGCTTGTACCTGCGATTGTTGACCAGTTAGTACACTGTAAGGAAAAATGGAAAATCTTTCAGGACATTATCCATTATCCATCATCCTTTGTAACCCTGTAACCCGAAAACGCAATGCGTAATTTAAAATACAGGTAAACAAAAAACATTACGGAAAATTCTTTCATATTAACAGTAGATTGTGCCTTATTTTTTACAGACGTTTCTTAGAGTGTAGCATACTAACTAACTACTAATACACTGCTTAAAGCATAATTGTTGAGAATGTGTAGAGTTTACTAGCTACTAAAAAAACTTAAATTGTAATCATTTAAAAATGTGTACGTTTTCAATAATTCAATGTATTTAAAAATACAGTTATTTATATTTTAATATTATATCATGCATATTATTTTAAAAACAAATCTAAATGAACATATCTAAAATATATTTTTTGCTGAGGTTTGACGATGTGACAATTTTGCGTGGTGATTACGCAATGACGTCACTGAGCAATGACATCACAACGTCATTTAGCAACTTTAAACATTTTTTGCAACTTTTAGATTTTGTATATTTTTGTATACTTGTTGCTAATCCTAATTTTAAAAATAAATTTAGCAACTTCTAGCAACAAATCGACCTTCCTTTAGCAACTTTCTCTGAAAATTAGGCCAATTAATGTTGCCGTTTCAAAGCGGGTCCCGCTTTCTGAATGTTTGCCGTAACATGCTGCCTTCACGTGCCATCGAAAATGTCCTATTTCTCACTTATGAAGTCGTGACTACGAGCTTGTCGTATTCAAGTGCTTTAATGTTGAAAAGAATAAAATGTAGCAGCCCATTGGTTGACTATCATAAACATTCACCGCGCTACACATGCCGTTTGCTGACAATTCTGGAATTTTGGTCAAATACATGCTTATTTCACTGCTTATAAAACATACAATATGCTTCGAATGATCGTTCCTATCTAGCCTATAAATACACTACTTTAGCGACAAGACAAAGGGACGTAGATGTTGTGAGAACAGCATTGAGAACAGTATCCCCTCCACCATGTTTAAAGATTATGAGTAGAGATGGGCGTATCAATCCAAAGTATTGATATATCGATACTGCCGCGAGTATCGAAAGTATCGATACTCAAACAAAAAATATCGATACTAAGGTGTGTTTTATTTACCAGTGATTCTGTTAATTTAACAACAACAAAAATGTGTACAATATACATTGAACTGGACGAATAACCTTTGTTAGCGAGTAATTGTGTAGGATAGAACAATTTTCCTGCTCATCTGAACACGCAAATGCTACAAGACAGAACTAGTCAAGCAATCACATTTATGCATGCAACAGCCGGTCACTGACAGTCCCTTATGAAAATTAACCATGGTTTTACTAAAGTGACCATAGTTCAACTGTGGTATTTATAGATTTGAATCATGTGTAAACAAAAAACATATTTGAACCATGTTTAAACAAAAATTTAACCTAATAAGTTACAATTAAGGCATATTGAATGTTAAAATGCGTTTTAAACAAAGTTAAGTGCTTATCATTACCCATTTTACTCTTAGTAATTTAATAATTTGATACATTACATAATTTAAAAGTTTAGTTCAGAAGTATCGAATCGATATCGACGATACTGCCTTGAAAAATATCGGTATCGTATCGAAAACAAAATAAGTGGTATCGCCCATCCCTAATAATTGGGGAAAAAGTATTTAGTTAGAATAATTGGTTATAAGTGTGCCAGGGAAAATAAAGCTCAAAATCTGTAATTGTTTGTCCCTGACCTGTCTTTTTTGTTTGTTTGTTTGTTTTTTCCTGAAATCAGCCTGCCTTAAATGTTTTGCCTGGTTCAAGTCTATCAGGAGCGGGTAATGATAAGGTAAGATGCTGGATATGTGTGTGTGTGTGTGTGTGTGTGTGTGTGTGTTTAAAATGAATTTCAGCAACCCTACTGAGCTGCTTTCTGCCTGCAACATAGATTAATAGATTAAGTACACACACACACACACACACATTTGGATTTGTGTTTAAGGTTTTGAGAAACTGAGTGATGGTTTCAAGAATTCAAGAAATGCAATTCAGAAAAACTGTAAATTTAGTTTTCTTGAATACCTTCTGTTTCAGTGATAGGCCAGCGTTTAGCTGCCATGAACCTCCTGTCTCCACTGGCTATCAGTGAGGAGTTTAGTACCGTCAGACTACAGCATAACCGGGCATTCACAGAGCTCCTGCATGCGACCAGCTCATCACTCTTCCCCCAGGTAATCCAACAGAATTCATCATCGATTTCATTTTTCTTAATGAGGTCTATCCAGCTGTTGCTTTCATGAACAAAAACGGGAAAAAAAGACCTGTTTATCTTTTGGATTCTGCAGGAACATAGATACTTGAGTACAGAAGGCCAGAACCTAAGGTGAAAACTTTTACACTTGTAGCAGCTCCACTTACATTACTTTGTAATACAGTACTGTTCAAAGGCTTTGGGTCAAATGGGATCTGATTTTTTAATGTTTATGAAAGAATCTCTTATAGTCACAAAGGCTGCATTTATTTGTACATTAATATGTTTTAAAATGTAATTTAATCCTGTTTTCAGCAGCCATTACTCTAGTCTTCAATATCACACAATCCTTTAGAAATCATTCTAATATGCTGATTGGGTGCTCATAAAATATATCAATGGTAAAAAAAATCAAATGTGCTTCTTAATATTTTTGTGTAAATTTTGATTCTTGTTTAATTATTATTTATTTAAAGTTCAAAAGAACAGCATTTATTTAAAATAGAAATGATAATTTGTAACATCATTTATGTTTTTACTGTCACTTTTGATCAATTTAATGCATGTATATATATGCTGAATAAAAGTCTTACTGACCCAAAACTTTTGAATGGTAGTGCACAGTACATTAACATTTAAAATAACTGAGATATACTTATCTATTCTAGAACCAAAGATGGTCTTTTCCAAGCACAGACATCCCGTTACCTTAGTGAATTTGAAGAAACTGCAACACTGGGTAAAGGATCCTATGGCAAAGTGTTTAAGGTAAGAAGATGTTATGATCATATCGTACTCCAAATATTCTAAACACTTGACTTTGAAAGGTGCATACTGAAAACAGTAACACTGTTTTAGGTCATAAACAAGCTCGATGGCCAGGAATATGCAGTGAAAAAAATTCTCATCAAGAAAGTAACAAGAGATGACTGCATGAAGGTAAAGTATGTCACAGATTCAGTTATTATAGTAGCAATTTACCCACCAAATCTATATGATTTGGAGATAATATACCTTATTGCATCTGTTTTTATCTCCTTGCAGGTTCTTAGAGAGGTTAAAGTGCTCTCCAGCCTTCAGCATCCCAATATTGTTGGATATCACACAGCATGGATGGAGCATGTTCAGCCTGCAGTGAAAAGTAAGTAGCTGTATTGATGTGCAGATATATCCATTTGAATCATGCTTTGCTTTTATTCAGTATTTTCTTGAGCATAAAGAAAAATGATACAAGCATGTAGTTTTCTGTTTTACTCACTAGATCCAAAATCCCTTGTTTCACAAACATTTCCAGCATTAGAGAAACCTTTACAGAAAGATGGGTAAGATGATTTGGACATTTTTCCCCCAACACAATTGACTAATTGTAACATGTTCTCAATAGCATATAAAAATGTGTCTTGCTTCAGGTGCACACAGGAAAACACTAACAGCAGCAATGGATCGTCCATTGTTTTTGAACATTCTGAACAAGCAGAAGCCAAAGAAAATCAGGTTGCATTAGAGAGCCTCTCAGTGAATCCCTCAACTTTAAAAGAAGAGATGGGACATGCTGTTTGCCCCAAAAATGTCCACAACCCACAAAACTTTGTTCCATGTGTGTTTCTGGGAAAGCCTCGTGCTACAGTGAACAAATGCCCCGCATCTAAATGGGACAGCTCAACACTCTCAGAGGATGACCTCAGTCAAAACAGACTGGAATTGAACAATAACTCTTCCATTGATACGGATGCTCCTGAATGGTCCGAAACGCAGGCACACGAGGTATGTGATTCATGAAACCCTGAATGTAACCATTTATTTAAATGAGAAATAATTATTTTGTAATGTTTTATTTTTCATCAGTTTTTCTCTTTCCTGTCTATAGGTTCAGTTCCACTTGATGCTTTATATACAAATGCAGCTGTGTGAGCGATCTTTGAAAGACTGGATACAGGAAAGAAACTCAAGGATCACAGAGGGACTCTTGATGTCAGTAGGTAAGATCACTTTATTCATGAGTTTACATAGGAGTTTGCACTTTTTTCTTTAAATGCCATTAAATAGGTATTTTTTGGAAGTATGTCTTATAAATTGCTCAGATTCCCTTCCTTTATATAACATTTATATAATAAATATAGAAGTCACTTTATATACACCCATCCTGTTTTTGCGTTGGATGACTCATTGGCTGAACAGGAAAGACAAGAAAAGCTGATCTCCAGAATTTTTTGGACATACAATCACAATTTTTTTAACATTCAGTCACAGCATATAATTGTATTGTTGGATTATTTTAGCATTTTTTAACCCATACATTGATCCACAGATCCTTGTGAGTCAATTGACTCTGAACACGCATTGAACATTTTAAAGAAAATACTTGAAGGAGTGGAGTACATTCATTCCCGTGGTATTATGCATAGAGACCTTAAGGTATGTGTACTTATTATGTTGGCGTGCATAACTTGGTATTGTTCACCCCACATACTGTATATCTAGTACATGTCTGGCTTGGAACTGTATATGCATTAGTCTACTTGGGAGGAGGCCTAGTGTTTTGATAACAGATATTGGGCTGGTGTGGCACAACAATTTGCAAAGTAGGTTGAACTTTTGCAAAGCAACAGATAATCTCTCTCCTGAGGTAGTGAGCTTGTTGATGTCTGACATTATTTAGTAGGCAAATGGCTTGTCCTTTTCACCATTTCAAACCTTGTGCTTTGTTTACAGATCCATTTTGTAATGCTTAACCCATAAGTGATTCAAGTGCTTTAATGTTGAAAAGAATAAAATGTAGCAGCCCATTGGTTGACTATCATAAACATTCACCGCGCTACACATGCCGTTTGCTGACAATTCTGGAATTTTGGTCAAATACATGCTTATTTCACTGCTTATAAAACATACAATATGCTTCGAATGATCGTTCCTATCTAGCCTATAAATACACTACTTTAGCGACAAGACAAAGGGACGTAGTTGTTGTGAGAACAGCATTGAGAACAGTATCCCCTCCACCATGTTTAAAGATTATATGACCCGCCCAATAGTGATGTCCGGTTCGCGAACGAATCGTTATTTTGAACCGGTCGAGCCGGTTCACCAAATCGGACTGAATCGTACAAAACAGTTCGCATCTCGAGTCGGCACTGATCCACAATTTTCCCAAGAGGATCTAGCTGCAGCCTCGCACTTGCACTCTCAGACTTGCACTTGCACTCTCAGACTTGCACTCTCAGGCTTGCATTCTCAGACACTTGCGCTTCCGCTAGGGACGTCACGTGCAGTCTTTGATTTTTTTTATTTTGTTCTATTTATTGATTACTTTTTGTTTGAATCTCTCAACATTTTACAACGGTAACCAGGTGGTGAAGACAAGAAAAAAGATACTAAATTACGAAGTCACTTGCAATCGCCACTTGCACTCTCCGATACCTGCAACGTCACTTGCAATGACACAAATCGTGTGTGTTGCCAATGGAGACAATATATATATATATATATATATATATATATATATATATATATACACACATATCTGTTTATTTAAAAA